>NW_019946830.1:12996-27339 GCF_002910315.2 Salvelinus sp. IW2-2015 | reverse complement strand
GGGCATACAGTTGAAGTATACCAAAACATCCAGGGCTGGTGCCCTACACAGTGGAGGTTATACCAAACTCAGGGCGGAGCATACCATGGAGGTAACCAACTATACCAAACTCCAGGCTGGATGGCATACCAGTGGAGTATACCAACTCCAGGCTAGATGGTATACTAGTAAGGTTTACCAAACACCAGGCTGGATGCATTACCAGTTGAAGTATACCAAACTCCAGGGCTGTGCATACCAGTTGAAGTTACCAAACCCAGGGCTGGAAGTGCATACCAGTGGATGCATATACCAAACTCCAGGGCAGGACATGAAATACAGTGGAGGTATACCACCAGCCCTGGAGTTTGGTATACCTCTACTAGTATACCATCTAGCCCTGGAGTTTGGTATATCTCCACTGGTTCGTCATCCAGCCCTGGAGCTTTCCCAGATTTAAAGGCTTTAATTGCATCAATAAGTTCCTCCTCTGTAATCTGGCCTCACATGAGTCTTTCTGTACAGCCGTTAATATTACATTATTAATAGAAAACAATCCGTACAATTAGCGTCGGTTAGAGGAGATGGAGGAGACAAACGAAAACATACACTTAAAGTACCTTGCTTCCTCTTTCAAAATATAATTTGGTGACTCCGTCATTTGTAACACGTTTGAGTAAATTATCTTTGGTAGCATTTCTATGTTGAAGATTTAAAAATAATTGTGTATTTTTCCCCAAATTCCATCCAGTTGCCACAAAGTTGGAAGCACAGAATCGTCTAGAATGTCATTGTGTGCTGTACTGTTAAGATTTCCCTTCACTGGAACTAAGGGGCCTGAACCATGAAAAACAGCCCCAGACCATTATTCCTCCTCCACCAAACTTTACAGTTGGCACTATGCATTTGGGCAGGTAGCGTTCTCCTGGCATCCGCCAAAACCCAGATTCGTATGTTGGACTGCGTTTCCACTGCTCCAGAGTACAATGGAGGCAAACTTTACACCACTCCAGCCGACGCTTGGCATTGTGCATGGAGATCTTAGGTTTGTGTGCGACTGCTCGGCCACGGAAACCCATTTCATGAAGCTCCCAACGAACAGTTCTTGTSCTGACGTTGCTTTCAGAGGCTGTTTCTGAACTCAGTAGTGAGTGTCGCAACCGAAGACAGACAATGATAACGTGCTATGCGCTTCAGCACTCGGAGGTTCCATTCTGTGAGCTTGTGTGGTCTACCACTTCGTGGCTGAGCCGTTGTTGCTCCGAGACGTTTCCACTTCACAATAACAGCACTTACAGTTGACCGGGGCAGCTCTAGCAGGGCAGAAATTTGACGAACTGACTTGTTGGAAAGGTGGCATCCTATGACGGTGCCACGTTGAAAGTCACTGAGCTCTTCATTCCGGTCCATTCTACTGCCAATGTTTGTCTATGGAGATTGCAAGGCTGTATGCTCAATTTTATTGACCTGTCAGTAACCGATGTGGATGAAATATCCGAATCCACTAACTTGAATGGGTGTCCAAATACTTTTGCGTATATAGTGTATATAGAGGAGAGAGGATTGTACCATTGTGGCGTCAGGGAGGAGGGCATCCCTTCCCAGCACCTCCTCAACCTGCATCATGGCTTCATCCGTCTTCCCATTCTCCAGGTAGAACTGGGCCAACTCCAGACTGATCTGAGAGGGGAGTATAGATCAGATATAGATCAGATCTACAGAATATAGATTGAAGTTGAAGTCGGAGGTTGAAGTCGGAGGTTTACATCCACTGAGGTTGGAGTCATTAAAACTCGTTTTTCAACCACTCCACAAATTTCTTGTTAACAAACTATAGTTTTGTCATGTCGGTTAGGATATCTACTTTGTGCATGACACAAGTAAGTTTTCCAACAATTGTTTACAGGCAGATTATTTCACTTATAATTCACTGTATCACAATTCCAGTGGGTCAGAAGTTTACATACACTAARTTGACTGTGCCTTTAAACAGCTTGGAAAATTCCAGAAAATTATGTCATGGCTTTAGAAATTTCTGATAGGCTAATTGACATCATTTGAGTCAATTGGAGGTTTACCTGTGGATATATTTCAAGGCCTACCTTCAAACCCAGTGTCTCTTTGCTTGACATCATGGGAAAATCAAAAGATCTGTTCTCTCCTTCATAGAGAAACAAGGATGCTGCTGGTCTAACATCCTGTATGTCTGTTCTCTCCTTCATAAAGAAACAAGGTGGCTGCTGGTCTAACATCCTGTATGTCTGTTCTCTCCCTTCATAAAGAAACAAGGTGCTTGCTGGTCTAAAATCCTGTATGTCTGTTCTCTCCTTCATAGAGAAACAAGGTGCTGCTGGTCTAACATCCTGTATGTCTGTTCTCTCTTCATAAAGAAACACAGGTGCTGCTGGTCTAACATCCTGTATGTCCGTTCTCTCCCTTCATAGAGAAACAAGGTGCTGCTGGTCTAACATCCTGTATGTCTGTTCTCTCCTTCATAGAAGAAACAAGGTGCTGCTGGTCTAAACATCCTGTATGTCTGTTCTCTCTCTTCATAAAGAAACAAGGTGCTGCTGGTCTAACATCCTGTATGTCTGTTCTCTCCTTCATAGAGAAAAACAAGGGTGCTGCTGGTCTAACATCCTGTATGTCTGTTCTCTCCTTTCATAGAGAAACAAGGTGCTGCTGGTCTAACATGGGGACTGCTGGGGGTGGGGACTGAGAAAGAGCGGGAAAGACAAAATTGATTCACTACACACAGCGGATATTATAAATCATTGAAATGCT
Source organism: Salvelinus sp. IW2-2015 (assembly GCF_002910315.2). Lineage (NCBI taxonomy): Eukaryota > Metazoa > Chordata > Actinopteri > Salmoniformes > Salmonidae > Salvelinus > Salvelinus sp. IW2-2015. Next base: position 24,576 of record NW_019946830.1, on the reverse strand, counting down.
AATTCTTTGGCACATGAACGGATGCTCATTCGAGAATAATTGCAATGTATATATTTGTCTCTCCATTGAAAACACTCAAATCGTCCTGTAGAGTTCATCAGAGTCTGGGGTTTAACTTTCCCAGAAGTCACAATATCTTTCGTGGTTGTAGATGGTTAGAATGGACACTTCAGAGTACCATTCAGAAAATGTTCTCATAGAATAGAGGCTTCCGCGGTTGTCGGTATTTTCTCGTACTAGACTTACGTAAATTCCAGCTGCAGACGAGTAATTCAACGTCAAAGATTTGCTCTTATTCTGTAGTGATCGATAGTCTCAGAGTTGAACCATTTCCAGCCGTGTAGCCAAAACTACAGCTGTATGGTCTCCGTGCCTATAGAATTGTAGCCATTCCAACATGGGGACTCTGTCCCGGCATTCTCTGACTCGTCATTTGGGTAGAGTTGTAGTTTCACCATTTCACATGAAGTATCAGCTGCATGTTTTTCTAGTCTAATGTGAATTTTGTCAGGAGTGGGTTTTATACACTTTAGAGAAAAAGGGCGGTCCTGTGAAGCCTAATGTGATGTCTAGGCTCTACGGGAATATGGCCACTGACTAGTTAAATCTTTATATGAAAATCCATACTTAACATCACTTTAACATCTTTTCACAAATAGTTTCATGTTTAATCACATACGTTTCAACAAATATTTCGATGTAAATCTGACAGCTGGGAAATGTACACTTTAAGAGATACGGTTATGTGTGTTTTCTGTTACGGGATTTTTATGAATAATATGACTCAAATATTAAATACATTTGACTTAGAATTATAACTAAACAGATACTACTATATTACTGTATGGATGAATGAACTCTATGAATCATAATGCTGAATATAATGTGTTCCTTGTTAGAAAGAATGGAGTTATCTTCAGACAGGCTGGAATGATGTGTTCCTTACAGGACATTCTGTCTCCCAGGGAGGGGAAAGACCTTGGGTCTTCAGACAGCTGGAATGATGTTTCCTTACAGGACATTCTGTCTCTACCCAGGGAGGGGAGAGACTTTGGGTCTTCAACAGCTGGAATTGATGTTTCCTTACGGACATTCTGTCTCTACCCAGGGAGGGGAGAGACCTTGGGCTGGTTGCAGATTGTTTAACAGGTGGCAGACAATCCAAGAACGCTAACTGTACTGCCATTGTATCCGAGAGGAGGAAGGACATTTTAAAACCTATGACGTCATTTTTATTATAATAACCTGATGTAAATTGTACTATGATCAAGTACTCTCGAGAATAAACGCTATTGATTGATTGATTTTGAGACTGGTTTCTGTCCATTTTATGCTGATAAGTATCTTACAAATCTTATGTATGCGACAGAGTGTTTTAGTTGAATTGGTTGATAAACATATAGGAATAAAATTCCTTTAACAATTTCCTGTCCTTCATGAGGTCACCAAATGAAACACACTCGTCATGACTGTCCCTTAGTGTCTTCGGACCATTCCCCATTCTCAAAATTAGAAAATATTGTTTTGTTCTCTCACTTTTGGGGATTAGGAGTTTTGAAACTAAGAGAAGCTCTTTGTTGTCTTGCTCACATTGAAGGGAGAGGTTGTTGTTCTGGCACCGACACTGCCAGGTCTCTGATCTCCTCCCTATAGGCTGTCTCATCGTTGTCAGGTCTCTGACCTCTCCCTGTAGGCTGTCTCATCGTTGTCGGTGATCAGGCCAACCACTGATGGTGTTGGAGTGGTGCTTGGTCACGCAGTCGTGGGTGAACAGGGAGTACAGGAGGGGACTAAGCACGCACTCCTGAGGGGCCCCCGTGTTGAGGATCAGCGTGGCAGATGTGTTGTTACCTAACCTTACCACCTGGGGGCAGCCCGTAAGGAGTCCAGGATCCAGTTGCACAGGGAGGTGTTTAGTCCCAGGGTCCTTAGCTTAGTGATGAGCTTTGAGGGCACTATGGTGTTGAACGCTGAGCTGTAGTTATGAACAATATTCTCACATAGGTGTTCCTTTTGTCCAGGTGGAACAGGGCAGTGTCGATTGCGTCATCTGTGGATCTGTTGTTGCGGTATGCAAATTGGAGTGGGTCTAGGGTTTCTGGGATAATGGTGTTGATGTGAGCCATGACCAGTCTTTCAAAGCACTTCATGGCTACAGATGTGAGTGCTACGGGGCGGTAGTCATTTAGACAGGTTACTTGTTCCTGGGCACAGAGACTATGGTCAGTCACTATGAGAGTATTTATATCTAACCTGATTGGTCTTGCAGGCTGTCCGTCACTATGAGAGTATTTATATCTAACCTGATTGGTCTTGCAGGCTGTCCGTCACTATGAGAGTATTTTATTATCTAACCTGATTGGTCTTGCAGGCTGTCCGTCACTATGAGAAGTATTTATATCTACCCTATTGGTCTTGCAGGCTGTCTGTCACTATGAGAGTATTTATATCTAACCTGATTGGTCTTGCAGGCTGCCCGTCACTATGAGAGTATTTATATCTAACCTGATTGGTCTTGCAGGCTGCCGTCACTATGAGAGTATTTATATCTAACCTATTGGTCTTGCAGGCTGTCCGTCACTATGAGAGTATTTATTCTAACCTTTGGTCTTGCAGGCTGTCTGTCACTATGAGAGTATTTATATTAACCTGATTGGTCTTGCAGGCTGTCCGTCACTATGAGAGTATTTATATCTAACCTGATTGGTCTTGCAGGCTGTCCGTCACTATGAGAGTATTTATATCTAACCTGATTGGTCTTGCAGGCTGTCCGTCACTATGAGAGTATTTTAATCTAACCTGATTGGTCTTGCAGGCTGTCAGTCACTATGAGAGTAATTTATATCTAACCTGATTGGTCTTGCAGGCTGTCCGTCACTATGAGAGTATTTATATCTAACCTGATTGGTCTTGCAGGCTGTCCGTCACTATGAGAGTATTTATATCTAACCTGATTGGTCCTTGCAAGGCTGTCCGTCACTATGAGAGTATTTATATCTAACTGAATTGGTCTTGCAGGCTGTCGTCACTATGAGAGTATTTATATTCTAACCTGATTGGTCTTGCAGGCTGTCCGTCACTATGAGAGTATTTATATCTAACCTGATTGGTCTTGCAGGCTGTCCGTCACTATGAGAGTATTTATATCTAACCTGATTGGTCTTGCAGGCTGTCCGTCCACTATGAGAGTATTTATATCTAACCTGATTGGTCTTGCAGGCTGTCCGTCACTATGAGAGTATTTATTCTAACCTGATGGTCTTGCAGGCTGTCCGTCATATAGAGTATTATATCTAACCTGATTGGTCTTGCAGGCTGCCGTCACTTGAGAGTATTTATATCTAACCTGATTGGTCTTGCAGGCTTCCGTCACTATGAGAGTATTTATTCTACCATTGGTCTTGCAGGCTGTCTGTCACTATGAGAGTATTTATATCTAACCTGATTGGTCTTGCAGGCTGTCGTCACTATGAGGTATTTATATCTAACCTGATTGGTCTTGCAGGCTGTCCGCGTCACTATGAGAGTATTTATATCTACCCTGATTGTCTTGCAGGCTGTCAGTCACTTGAGAGTATTTATATCTAACTGATTGGTCTTGCAGACTGTCGTCACTATGAGAGTATTATATCTAACCTGATTGGTCTTGCAGGCTGTCCGTCACTATGAGAGTATTTATATCTAACCTGATTGGTCTTGCAGGCTTCCGTCACTATGAGAGTATTTATATCTAACCTATTGGTCTTGCAGGCTGTCCGTCACTATGAGAGTATTTATATCTACCTGATTGGTCTTGCAGCTGTCAGTCACTATGAGAGTATTTATATCTAACCTGATTGGTCTTGCAGGCTGTCCGTCACTATGAGAGTATTTATATCTAACCTGATTGGTCTTGCAGGCTGTCCTCACTATGAGAGTATTTATATCTAACCTGATTGGTCTTGCAGCTGTCGTCACTATGAGAGTATTTATATCTACTGATTGGTCTTGCAGCTGTCCGTCACTATGAGAGTATTTATATCTAACCTGATTGGTTTGCAGGCTGTCCGTCACTATGAGAGTGAGTGAAGCTGGGCGGTCATGACTCTCTGGTGGTGGACCTGGTGAGCTGCTCCTGAAGCTGGTCAGTATGGCAAGCCCAGAGGACTCTGATGACCGCTCTGCACTGTGATGATGGTACACTGACCTCCAGCCTGATGAGCAACGTACAGTACTTTCTGCTGCTAGCCAGAGCACACTATGCTGACAGGGATCGGTCCAGGACACCTAGAGAAGGTAAGGCTTGGAGTTACGGTTACTCGGAGAAGGTCAGGTTAGGGTTCTCGGAGAAGGTCAGGGTTACTCTGGAGAAGGTGAGAGTTAGGGTTACTATGGAGAGAGTTAGGGTTACTATGGAGAGGGTTAGGGTTACTATGGAGAAGGTCAGGGTTAGGGTTACTATGGAGAAAGGTTAGAGTTAGGGTTACTCTGGAGAAGGTGAGAGTTAGGGTACTATGGAGAGGTCAGGGTTAGATTGAGGGTCACTATGGAAGAAGGTTAGAGTTAAGGTTACGTATGAGAAGGTCAGGGTTAGATTTAGGGTTACTATGGAGAAGGTCAGGGTAGGGTACTTGGAGAAGATTAGGGTTACTATGGAGAGGGTTTAGGGTTACTATGGAGAAGGTTAGAGTTAGGGTTACTTGGAGAAGGTTAGAGTTAGGGTTACTATGGAGAAGGTTAGGGTTACTCTGGAGAAGGTTAGGGTTACTCTGGAGAAGGTTAGGGTTACTCTGGAGAAGGTCAGGGTTTACTCTGGAGAAGGTTAGAGTTAGGGTTACTATGGAGAAGGTTAGGTTACTCTGGAGAAGGTTAGGGTTACTCTGGAGAAGGTTAGGGTTACTCTGGAGAAGGTAGGGCTCACTACGCTGATCAGTCCAGGAAACATTGGAGAAGGTCTTAGAACAATGACATGTTTGATACAGTCATTTTCCACTTGTGTTAATGTTGTCAGTAACAGACAGTACAGTAACTAGTACTCTCAGTTTGACTGTAGCTAGTTTGTGACAGTGTAACAGTTCTATGTGGGGGGATCTGTTGTCACTCATGGTGCCCTGTGTGAGGAGGACTTCCTTTCCAAATGGGCTGTGTGTTTCTTACACGGTGTCTGTCTCTCCCAGGCCCACAAGTGTCCAGGAGAGTGTCCTGAAGCGGTGTCAAACAGAGCGCCCAGAGCTGCTGGAACAAGGGAGAACCGTGCTGTGTTCCATCTGTTGTCAGCTGGCCAGACACTACCGTAGCAGGACCGATGTAGACAGGACCAAGTATTACTACAACCAGGCTATAGTAGCCATCGGGAGGACAGACAGAAACAAGGTTAGTATTACTAACAACCAGGCTATAGTAGCCTATCAGGAGGACAGACAACAAGGTTAGTATTACTCAACCAGGCTATAGTGCCATCGGGAGGACAGACAACAAGGTTAGTATTACTACAACCAGGCTATAGTAGCCATCAGGAGGACAGACAACAAGGTTAGTATTACTACAACCAGGCTATAGTAGCCATCGGAGGACAGACAACAAGGTTAGTTTAACCTACAACCAGGCTATAGTAGCCATCGGGAGGACAGACAACAAGGTTAGTTATATCTACAACCAGGCTATAGTAGCCATCAGGAGGACAGACAACAAGGTTAGTATTACTACAACCAGGCTATAGTAGCCATCAGGAGGACAGACAACAAGGTTAGTAATTACTACAACCAGGCTATAGTAGCCATCAGGAGGACAGACAACAAGGTTAGTATTTACTACAACCAGGCTATAGTAGCCATCGGGAGGACAGACAACAAGGTTAGTATTACTACAACCAGGCTATAGTAGCCATGCGGAGGACAGAAACAACAAGTTAGTATTACTAACCCAGGCTATAGTAGCCATCGGGAGGACAGACAACAAGGTTAGTATTACTCAACCAGGCTATAGTAGCATCGGGGAGGACAGACAACAAGGTTAGTATTACTACAACCAGGCTATAGTAGCCATCAGGAGGACAGACAACAAGGTTAGTATTACTACAACCAGGCTATAGTGCCATCGGGAGGACAGACAAACAAAGTTAGTATTACTACAACCGGCTATAGTAGCATCGGGAGGACAGACAACAAGGTTAGTATTACTACAACCAGGCTATAGTAGCCTGGTTGTAGTAATACTAACCTTTTGTCTGTCCTCCCGATGGCGTACTATAGCTGGTTGTAGTAATACTAACCTTGTTGTCTGTCCTCCCGATGGCTACTATAGCCTGGTTGTAGTAATACTAACTTTGTTGTCTGTCCTCCGATGGCAACATATAGCCTGGTTGTAGTAATACTAACCTGTTGTTCTGTCCTCCGATGTGCTAACTATAGCCTGGTTGTAGTAATACTAACCTTGTTGTCTGTCCTCCGATGGCTACTATAGCCTGGTTGTAGTAATATAACCTTGTTGTCTGTCGCTCCCGATGGCTACTATTAGCCTGGTTGTAGTAATACTAACCTTGTTGTCTGCTCCCCTGCATGGCTACTATAGCCTGGTTGTAGTAATACTAACCTTGTTGTCTGTCCTCCATGGCTACTATAGCCTGGTGTGTAGTAATACTAACCTTGTTGTCTGTCCTCTCCTGATGGCTACTATAGCCTGGTTGTAGTAATACTAACCTTGTTGTCTGTCCTCCTGATGGCTACTATAGCCTGGTTGTAGTAATACTAACCTTGTTGTCTGTCCTCCTGAATGCTACTATAGCCTGGTTGTAGTATAACTAACTTGTTGTCTGTCCTCCCGATGGCTACTATAGCCTGGTTTGTATAAACTAACCTTGTTGTCTGTCTCTCATGGCTACTATAGCCTGGTTGTAGTAATACTAACCTTGTTGTCTGTCCTCCTGATGGCTACTATAGCCTGGTTGTAGTATACTAACCTTGTTGTCTGTCCTCCTGATGGCTACTATAGCCTGGTTGTAGTAATACTAACCTTGTTGTCTGTCCTCCTGATGGCTACTATAGCCTGGTTGTAGTAATACTAACCTTGTTGTCTGTCCTCCCGATGGCTACTATAGGCTGGTTGTAGTAATACTTGGTCTGTTACATCGGCTCTGCTACGGTAGTGTCTGGCCAGCTGACAAACAGCTGGAACACAGCACGGTTCTCCCTTGTTCCAGCAGCTCTGGGCGCTCTGTTTGACACCGCTTCAGGCCACTCTCCTGGACACTGTGGGCCTGGGAGAAAGACACCGTGTAAGAACACACCAGCCCATTTGGAAAGGAAGTCTCCTCACACAGGGCACCATGAGTGACAACAGATCCCCCAACATAGAACCTGTTACACTGTCACAAACTAGCTCAGTAAACTGAGAGGTACTAGTTACTGTACTGTCTGTTACTGACAACATTAACACAAGTGGAAAATGACTTATCAACATGTCATTGTTTTAAGACCTTCTCCAATGTTTCCTGGACTGATCAGCGTAGTGAGCCCTACCTTCTCCAGAGTAACCCTAACCTTCTCCAGAGTAACCCTAACCTCTCCAGAGTAACCCTAACCTTCTCCATAGTAACCTCAACTCTAACCTTCTCCGAGTACCCTGACTTTTCCAGAGTAACCCTAACCTTCTCCAGAGTAACCCTAACCTTCTCCAGAGTAACCCTAACCTTCTCCATAGTAACCCTAACTCCATAACCTTCTCCAGAGTAACCCTAACTCTAACCTTCTCCATAGTAACCCTAACCTCTCCATAGTAACCCTAATCTTCTCCAGAGTAACCCTAACCTGACCTTCTCCATAGTAACCCTAAATCTAACCCTGACCTTCTCCATAGTAACCTTAACTCTAACCTTCTCCATAGTGACCTCAATCTAACCCTGACCTTCTCCATAGTACCCTAACTCTCACCTTCTCAGAGTAACCCTAACTCTAACCTTCTCCATAGTAACCCTAACCCTGACCTTCTCCATAGTAACCCTACCTCTCCTAGTAACCCTAACTCTCTCCATAGTAAACCCTAACTCTCACCTTCTCCAGAGTACCTGACTTCTCCGCAGTAACCCTAACTCTGACCTTCTCCAGAGTAACCGTAACTCCAAGCCTTACCTTCTCTAGTGTGTCCTGGAACCGATCCCTGGTCAGCATAGTGTGCTCTGGCTAGCAGCAGAAAGTACTGTACGTTGCTCATCAGGCTGGAGACGGTCAGTGCATCATCACAAGTGCAGAGCGGTCATCAGAGTCCTCTGGGCCTTGCCATACTGACGCAGCTTCAGGAGCAGCTCTACCAGGTCCACCACAGAGAGTCATGACCGCCCAGCTTCACTGCACTCTCATTATGGACGGACAGCCTGCAAGACAATCAGGTTAGATATAAATATACTCTCATAGTGACGGACAGCTGCAAGACCAATCAGGTTAGATATAAATACTCTCATAGTGACGGACAGCCTGCAAGACCAATCAGGTTAGATATAAATACTCTCATAGTGACGGACAGCCTGCAAGACCAATCAGGTTGATATAAATATCTCATAGTGACGGACAGCCTGCAAGACCAATCGGTTAGATATAAATACTCTCATAGTGACTGACAGCCTGCAAGACCAATCAGGTTAGATATAAATACCTCATAGTGTACGGACAGCCTGCAAGACCAATCAGGTTAGATATAATACTCTCATAGTGACGGACAGCCTGCAAGACAATCAGGTTAGATATAAATACTCTCATAGTGACGGACAGCCTGCAAGACCAATCAGGTTAGATTAAATACTCTCATAGTGACTGACAGCCTGCAAGACCAATCAGGTTAGATATAAATACTCTCATAGTGACTGACAGCCTGCAAGACCAATAGGTTAGATATAAATATCTCATAGTGACGGACAGCCTGCAAGACCAAATCAGGTTAGATATAAATACTCTCATAGTGAACTGGACAGCCTGCAAGACCAATCAGGTTAGATATAAATACTCTCATAGTGACAGACAGCCTGCAAGACCAATAGGGTTAGACTAAATACTCTCATAGTGACGGACAGCCTGCAAGACCAATCAGGTTAGATATAAATACTCTCATAGTACATCGAGATCAGCGCTGACATCAGACCAATCAGGTTAGATATAAATACTCTCATAGTGACGGACAGCCTGCAAGACCAATCAGGTTAGATAAAAATACTCTCATAGTGAACGCGCCAGCCTGCAAGACCAATAGGTTAGATATCAAATAATCTCATAGTGACGGACAGCCTGCAAGACCAATCAGGTTAGATATAAATATCTCATAGTGACGGACAGCTGCAAGACCAATCAGGTTAGATATAAATACTCTCATAGTGAGGACAGCCTGCAAGACCAATCAGGTTAGATATAAATACTCTCATAGTGATGGACAGCCCTGCAAGACCAATCAGGTTAGTATAAATACTCTCACTCGTGAAGGACAGCCTGCAAGACCAATCAGGTTAGATATAAATACTCTCATAGTGACGGACAGCCTGCAAGACCAATCAGGTTAGATATAAATACTCTCATAGTGACGGAACAGCCTGCAAGACCCAATCAGGTTAGATAATAAATACTCTCATAGTGACTGACAGCCTGCAAGACCAATCAGGTTAGAATATAAATACTCTCATAGTGACTGACAGCCTGCAAGACCAATCAGTGTAGATATAAATACTCTCAATAGTGACGAGACAGCCTGCAAGACCAATCAGGTTAGATATAAATACTCTCTATAGTGACGACAGCTGCAAGACCAATCAGGTTATGATAAATCTCTCATAGTGACAGACAGCCTGCAAGACAATTAGGGTTAGACATAAATACTCTCATAGTGACGGGCAGCCTGCAAGACCAATCAGGTTTAGATATATAATACTCTCATAGTGACGGGCAGCCTGCAAGACAATCAGTTAGATATAAATACTCTCATAGTGACGGGCAGCCCTGCAAGACCAATCAGGTTAGTATAAATACTCTTCATAGTGACGGAACGCCTGCAAGACCAATCAGGTTTAGATTATAAATAACTCTCATAGTGACGGACAGCCTGCAAGACCAATCAGTTTAGATATAATACTCTCATAGTGACGGACAGCCTGCAAAGACCAATCGGGTTAGATATAAAATCTCATAGTGAGGACAGCCTGCAAGACACAGGTTAATATAAATACTCTCATAGTGACTGACATAGTCTCTGTGCCCAGGAAAGCGAAGGTAACCTGTCTAAATGACTACGCCCGTAGCACTCACATCTGTAGCCATGAAGTGCTTTGAAAGACTGGTCATGGCTCACATCAACACCATTATCCCAGAAAACCCTAGACCACACTCCAATTTGCCATACCGCAAAACAGATCCACAGATGACGCAATCGACACTGCCTCTGTTCCACCTGGACAAAAGGAACACTATGTGAGAATATTGTTCATTTAACTACAGCTCAGCGTTCAAACACCATAGTGCCTCAAAGCTCATCACTAGAGCTAAGGACCTGGGATCAAGGCACTCCCTGTGCAACTGGATCCTGGCTTCCTTACGGGCTGGCCCCCAGGTGGGATAAGGTTAGGTAAACACACATCTGCACGCTGACTCCAACACGGGGGCCCCAGGAGTTGCGTGCTTAGTCCCCTCCTGTATCCCTGTTCACCCACGACTGCGTGACAAAGCAACCACTCCAACACATCAGTGGTTAGGCCCTGCACCGACACGATGAGAAACCGAGCCTACCAGGGAGGGAGGTCAGAGACCTGACAACGATGAGACGCTATTAGGGAGGAGATCAAGAGACCTGGCAGTGGGTGGTGCCAGAACAACCAACTCTCCTTCAATGTGAGCAAGCAACAAAGAGCTTCTCTTAGTGTCAAAACTCCTAATCGCCCAAAATGGGAGAACAAAAAACTATTTCTAATTTTGAGAATGGGGGAATGGTCCGAAGACACTTAAGGGACAGTCTATACGAGTGTGTTTCATTTGGTGCACCTCATTGAAGGACAGGAATTGTTAAAGGAATTTAATTCTATATGTTTATCACCAAATTCAATTAAACACTCTGTTCCATACATAAGATTTTGTAAGAATACTTAATCAGCATAAAATGGACAGAAACCAGTTCAAATCCACATCATCAAAATAGCGTTTATTCTCGAGAGTACTGGATCATAGTACAATTTACATCAGGTTAAATATAAAAATGACGTCATACGGTTTTACAATGTCCTTCCTCCTCTCGCGATACATATGGAGTACAGTTAGCGTTCTTTGATTGTCTGCCACCTGTTAAACAATCTGCACCAGCCCAAGGTCTCTCTCCTCCTGGTAGGACACGAATGTCCTGTAAGGAACACATCATCCCAACTGGTTCCTGAAGACCCAAGGCTCACTCCTCCCTGGTAGAGACAGAATGCTCCTGTTAAGGAACACATCATCAGCTGTCTCTGAGGACCCAAGGTCTTCCCCTCCCTGGGTAGAGACAGAATGTCCTGTAAGTAACACTCATTCCAGCCTGTCTGAAAGATAACATCCTTCCTTTCTAACAAGGGACACTTTATATTCAGCATTATGATTCCATAGG
>NW_019946830.1:0-12971 GCF_002910315.2 Salvelinus sp. IW2-2015 | reverse complement strand
AATCAGCCAAGACCTCAGAAAAGAAATTGTAGACGTCCACAAGTCTGGTTCATCCTAGGGAGCAATTTCCAAACGCCTGAAGGTACCACGTTAATCTGTACAAACAATAGTACGCAAGTATAAACACCATGGGACCACGCAGCTGTCATACCGCTCAGGAAGGAGACGCGTTCTGTCTCCTAGAGATAATGTACTTTGGTGCGAAAAGTGCAAATCAATCCCAGAACAAAGCAAAGGACCTTGTGAAGATGCTGGAGGTCAAGGTACAAAAGTATCTTATCCACAGTAAAACGAGTCTATCGACATAACCTGAAAGGCTGCTCAGTAGGGAAGAAGCCACTGCTCCAAAACCGCCATAAAAGCCAGACTACGGTTTGCAACTGCACATGGGGACAAAGACCGTACTTTTTGGAGAAATGTCCTCTGGTCTGATGAAACAAAAATAGAACTGTTTGGCCATAATGACCATTGTTATGTTTGGGAGGAAAAAGGGGGAGGCTTGCAAGCCGAAGAACACCATCCCAATCGTGAAGCACAGGGGTGGCAGCATCATGTTGTGGGGGTGCTTTGCTGCAGGAGGGACTGGTGCACTTCACAAAATAGATGGCTTCATGAGGTAAGAATTTTGGTGGATATATTGAAGCAACATCTCAAGACATCAGTCAGGAAGTTAGCTTTGTCCATTTGGAAGACCCATTTCCGACCATGACCCCAAGCATACTTCCAAAGTTGTTGCAAAATGGCTTAAGGACAACAAGTCAAGGTATTGGAGTGGCCATCACAAAGCCCTGACCTCAATCCCATAGAGAATTTGTGAGCAGACTGAAGTGTGTGCGAGCAAGGAGGCCTACAAACCTGACTCAGTTACACCAGCTCTGCAGGAGGAATGGGCCAAAATTCACCCAACGTATTGTGGGAAGCTTGTGAAAGGCTACCTGAGACATTTGACCCAAGTTAAACAATTTAAAGGCAATGCTACCAAATACTAAATAAGTGTATGTAAACTTCTGACCCACTGGGAATGTGATGAAAGAAATAAAAGCTGAAATAAATCATTCTCTCTACTATTCTATATTCTGACATTTCACATTCTTAAAATAACCTTGTTGTCTGTCCCTCGATGGCTACTATAGCCTGGTTGTAGTAATACTAACCTTGTTGTCTGTCCTCCCGATGGGCTACTATAGCCTGGTTGTAGTAATACTAACCTTGTTGTCTGTCCTCCGATGGCTACTATAGCCTGGTTGTAGTAATACTAACTTTGTTGTCTGTCCTCCCGATGGTATACCTATAGCCTGGTTGTAGTAATACTAACCTTGTTGTCTGTCCTCCATGATGCTACTATAGCCTGGTTGTAGTAATATCACCTTGTTGTCTGTCCTCCCTTGGCTACTATAGCCTGGTTGTAGTAATACTAACCTTGTTGTCTGTCCTCTCGATGGCTACTATAGCCTGGTTGTATAATACTAACCTTGTTGTCTGTCCTCCGATGGCTCTTATAGGCCTGGTTGTAGTAATACTAACCTTGTTGTCTGTCCTCCGATGGCTACTATAGCCTGGTTGTAGTAATACTAACCTTGTTGTCTGTCCTCCTGATGGCTACTATAGCCTGGTTGTAGTAATACTAACCTGTTGTCTGTCCTCCCTGATGGCTACTTTAGCCTGGTTGTAGTAATACTAACCTTGTTGTCTGTCCTCCTGATGGCTACTATAGCCTGGTTTGTAGTATATACTAACCTTGTTGTCTGTCCTCCCATGGCTACTATAGCCTGGTTGTAGTATACTAACCTTGTTGTCTGTCCTCCCGATGGCTACTATAGCCTGGTTGTAGTATACTAACCTTGTTGTCTGTCCTCCTGATGGCTACTATAGCCTGGTTGTAGTAATACTAACCTTGTTGTCTGTCCTCCCGATGGCACTATAGCCTGGTTGTAGTAATACTAACCTTGTTGTCTGTCCTCCTGATGGCTACTATAGCCTGGTTGTAGTATACTAACCTTGTTGTCTGTCCTCCCGATGGCTACTATAGCCTGGTTGTAGTAATACTTGGTCCTGTCTACATCGGTCCTGCTACGGTAGTGTCTGGCCAGCTGACAACAGATGGAACACAGCACGGTTCTCTCCTTGTTCCAGCAGCTCTGGGCGCTCTGTTTGACACCGCTTCAGGACACTCTCCTGGACACTGTGGGCCTGGGAGAGACGAGACCGTGTAAGAAACACACAGCCCATTTGGAAAGGAAGTCCTCCTCACACAGGGCACCATGAGTGACAACAGATCCCCCACATAGAACCTGTTACACTGTCACAAACTAGCTACAGTCAAACTGAGAGGTACTAGTTACTGTACTGTCTGTTACTGACAACATTACAACAAGTGGAAAATGACTGTATCAACATGTCATTTTCTAAGACCTTCTCAATGTTTGGACTGATCAGCGTAGTGAGCCCTACCTTCTCCAGAGTAACCCTAACCTTTCCAGAGTAACCTAACCTTCTCCAGAGTAACCCTAACTTCTCCATAGTAACCCTAACTCTAACCTTCTCCAGAGTAACCCTGACCTTCTCCAGAGTAACCTAACCTTCTCCAGAGTAACACCTAACCTTCTCCAGAGTACCCTACTTCTCCATAGTAACCCTAACTCTAACCTTCTCCAGAGTAACCTAACTCTAACCTTCTCCATAGTACCCTAACCCTCTCCATAGTAACCCTAATCTTCTCCAGAGTAACCCTAACCCTGACCTCTCTCTCATAGTAACCCTAAATCTAACCCTGACCTTCTCCATAGTAACCTTAACTCTAACCTTCTCCATAGTGACCCTCAATCTAACCCTGACCTTCTCCATAGTAACCCTAACTCTCACCTTCTCCAGAGTAACCTAACTCTAACCTTCTCCATAGTAACCCTAACCCTGACCTTCTCCATAGTAACCCTAACTCTCTTCATAGTAACCCTAACTCTCTCATGTAACCTAACTCTCACCTTCTCAGAGTAACCCTGACTTCTCCGCAGTAACCCTAACTCTGACCTTCTCCAGAGTAACCGTAACTCAAGCCTTACCTTCTCTGTGTGTCCTGGACCGATCCCTGGTCAGCATAGTGTGCTCTGGCTAGCAGCAGAAAGTACTGTACGTTGCTCATCAGGCTGGAGACGGTCAGTGTACCATCATCACAGTGCAGAGCGTTCATCAGAGTCCTCTGGGCCTTGCATACTGACGCGAGCTTCAGGAGCAGCTCTACCAGGTCCACCACCAGAGAGTCATGACCGCCCCAGCCTTCACTGCACTCTCATAAGTGACGGACAGCCTGCAAGACCAATCAGGTTAGATATAAATACTCTCATAGTGACGGACAGTCTGCAAGACCAATCAGGTTAGATATAATACTCTCATAGTGACGGACAGCCTGCAAGACCAATCAGGTTAGATATATATACTCTCATAGTGACGGACAGCCTGCAAGGACCAATCAGGTTAGATATAAATACTCTCATAGTGACGGACAGCTTGCAAGACCAATCAGGTTAGATATAAATACTCTCATAGTGACGGACAGCCTGCAAGACCAATCAGGTTAGATATAAATACTCTCATAGTGACGGAAGCCTGCAAGACAATCAGGTTAGATATAAATACTCTCATAGTGACGGCGGCCTGCAAGACCAATCAGGTTAGATATAAATACTCTCATAGTGACGGACAGCCTGCAAGACCAATCAGGTTAGATATAAATACTCTCATAGTGACGGACAGCCTGCAAGACCAATCAGGTTAGATATAAATACTCTCATAGTGAGACAGCCTGCAAGACCAATCAGGTTAGATATAAATACTCTCATAGTGACCGGACAGCCTGCAAGACCCATCAGGTTAGATATAAATACTCTCATAGTGAGACAGCCTGCAAGACCAATCAGGTTAGATATAAATACTCTCATAGTGACAGACAGCCTGCAAGACCAATAGGGTTAGACATAAATACTCTCATAGTGACGGACAGCCTGCAAGACCAATCAGGTTAGATATAAATACTCTGGGGTGTGTGTGCAAATATGATGCCCCCTTCGGCGGCAGCTACTCTGAACGTACGCTTGACGATGGTATTGGACTGCAGCTAAACTTGATACTGTTAAAAGGTAGATCATACTACATGGGAAAATCGAGAAGAAAAAGAGACTAGACCCAGTACTCTGATACTGTTTGCTGAGAGACCAGCTACTCTGACTGTTGACTGACAGACCACTACTTCTGATACTGTTAAATGGACATGTCCAGTACTCTGATACTGTTACTGAAAAAAAGGCCCCAGCTTCTGATACTGTTAACATACTAAGACGAAGCAGCATTGTGCTGCAGTATCGATACTGTTAATATATACTGCAGACAGACCCGTACTTGATGATGTTATGAAGAACCAGCTAACTCTGATCTGTTATAGAAAAAAAAATCGATAACAAACTATAACTGAACAACCAGCTACTTCTGTACTGTTTGATTGACAGAGGGCACCACGGCTTGATAGCCATAGGCGACCAGCTACTTGATCGTTAACTGACGACCGCTACTCTGATACGTAACTTGACGCTCGGACGGCGTTCTCCCAGCTACTCTCATACTGCTCTCAAAACTAAACGAGTCCTCTTTAAACTCCTCCCTCTAAGAGCCGAGTTACTATGGAGTAACCCACAACCATCACAATAGGCCTATACAAGAGTCATCATATTACATCATACCAATAATGGTTATAATATACCAATTGTTATTCATTCATCCATACAGTAATATAGTAGTATTCTGTTTAGTTATAATTCTAAGTCAAATGTATTTAATATTTGAGTCATTTATTCATAAAAATCCCGTAACAGAAACACACATAACCGTATCTCTTAAAGTGTACATTTCCCAGCTGTCAGATTTACATCGAAATATTGTGAAACGTATGTGATTAAACATGAAACTATTTGTGAAAAGATGTAAAGTGATGTTAAGTATGGATTTTCATATAAAGATTAACTAGTCAGTGGCCATATTCCCGTGAGCCTAGACATCACATTAGGCTTCACAGGACCGCCCTTTTTCTCTAAAGTGTATAAAACCCACTCCTGACAAAATTCACATTAGACTAGAAAACATGCAGCTGATACTTCATGTGAAATGGTTGAAACTACAACTCTACCAAATGACGAGTCAGAGAATGCCGGGACAGAGTCCCCATGTTGGAATGGCTACAATTCTATAGGCCACGGAGACCATACAGCTGTAGTTTTGGCTACACGGCTGGAAATGGTTCAACTCTGAGACTATCGATCACTACAGAATAAGAGCAAATCTTTGACGTTGAATTACTCGTCTGCAGCTGGAATTTACGTAAGTCTAGTACGAGAATACCGACAACCGCGGAAGCCTCTATTCTATGAGAACATTTCTGAATGGTACTCTGAAGTGTCCATTCTAACCATCTACAACCACGAAAGATATTGTGACTTCTGGGAAAGTTAACCCCAGACTCTGATGAACTCTACAGGACGATTGAGTGTTTTCAATGGAGAGACAAATATATACATTGCAATTATTCTCGAATGAGCATCCGTTCATGTGCAAAGAATTAGCATTTCAATGATTATAATTATCCGCTGTGTGTAGTGAATCAATTTTGTCTTTCCCGCTCTTTCTCAGTCCCCACCCCAGTCCCCATGTTAGACCAGCAGCACCTTGTTTCTCTATGAAGGAGAGAACAGACATACAGGATGTTAGACCAGCAGCACCTTGTTTCTTGTTGTCTTTCCTTCTATGGAGGAAGAACAGCACCATACAGGGATGTTAGACCAGAGCACTATGTTTTTTGTGAATAGGAGAAGAAAGACATTAGCAGGAATGTTAGACTCAACAGCACAGTGTTTTTCTTTATGAAGGATGAGGCAGACATAAGGATGTTAGACCAGTCAGCACTCTTGTTTTTCTCATATGAGGAGAATGACATACAGGATGGTGTTCGCGAGGGCAGCAACCGTTGTTTCTTGATGAATGGAGAGTAACAGGAGCATCACAGGATTGTGCTCGTCAGCACTTGTTTCTTTAGAAGGAGAGAATAGACATGAACAGGGATGAGAACCCAAGCAGGACTGGTGTTCATTGATAGGAGTAGAAAGACATAACGGGATGTAGACGAGCGCACTTATCTGTTTGTCTTATGAAAGGGAGAGCACAGACGAACAGATTGATGTTAATGAAACTGTATAGCAAGGCCACTTGTTTGTCTTTATGAAGGGAGGAGAAGACATACAGGATTTTAGACCAGAGCACTTGTTTTCTTATGAAGGAGAGAACGGACATACAGGATGTTAGCAGCAGCATTTCATTGTTTAGACCGTAGAGTGGCTGAAGGAGTGGACGACATCAGGATGTTGAGGCCAGTGACGGAGAAGTCAAGCCTGCTAGGACATCAGGTTAGTGATATAAACACTTGCAGTGACTGACAGCCTGCAGGGCTAAGCAGAGGTTAGTGGTAGGTATAAGAGTTAAGTGACTGGAAGCCGCAGGGACTCAATGAGGTTTAGTGGATATATACTAACCTCTATTGTCAGAGGTGTCAGGTCTTGGGGGACCGCATATCAGGGTTTAATATATAACACTCAGTGATGGGACAGCCTGGCGCAGGACCAATCAGGTTAGTGGATATAAACACCAGGTGACTGGGAAGCCTGCAGGACCAATCAGGTTAATCGCATATAATCGACGATATGCTGACCAGCCTGCTGAGATTACCAATTTCTGTGTACGTGGATATAACAAACTAAAGCTGACTCGATCAGCTGAGGACAAAGTGCAGGTTAGGATATAAACACTCTCAGTGAGCTGGAAGCTGCAGAGACATAATCAGGTAAACATAGATGTGACGGGCGAGAACAGTGATGAGAAATCTGTAAAATGGGTAGAAGCATAACACGAGGCTTTTACTCGTTGAGACAATAGTCTGAAAAGGGAGACATGTACTGGCTTGTGAGCTGGAGCGTATCTGTGCTTGAATCTTTGCACAGGCTTTCCGTTCGAATACTGTTGTACTGATGGGTCTTCACTATGTGGCTTGGCCCATCTTTCTCTCCAACTGTGTGGTTGCGTCCCGAGTCGTCCTCGTTGCCTCTTGATACTTCAAAGTCTCAGATGGCTGTCAGAATAGAATGTGATAATTCGTCATAATACCTTGTGATAGTCAGAATGCACTTTGCAAGCTGTACTAATAGACAGATGCATCATTGGGGACAGTCACATAATACGCAGATAGGCCAAGGTCAGCATCACCTCGGTGGTGGGACAGGTTAAAAACTATATTTGTCATTTAATTTACTCACTCTTTTACAGATACCACTCTATGCTCTATGTGGGGTGGCAGTAAGTGTAGTATATTAGGATTTTTTACTAAAATGAGGTTTGGAGGGAAATCGAACCCAACTATCCATGGCATTGGGACCACGGCTTCCCATTAGCGAACCTAACCTGAGCTACAGAGGGACAAACAGATCATGTGCTACCCAGACTGGGCTACGAGGACATCAGCTCGCATAGATTGCTTCGGCACATACTCGAGGGTAAACGCATGGCACCTACTGGATCTCCAGTGACTACTACTTGAGCTCGAGGAAAGCTCTATTGACTACCAACTGAGCACCTTACAGAGGACTACGCTACCATTGACCTAACCATGCTTGAGGTTAAGGGGGAACGCAGGCCCATGATTACACTGGAGTATCAGAGTGACAAGTATGAGCTCCAAAGAGTTTGGCAGGCTAAGCTCATGATCTTCACTGGAGCTACAAGGAAGGACAAGCTCCATGACTACTGCACCTTTTGGAGCTACAGAGGACCAAGCTCCATGATCTCTAAACCAGTGAGCTACAGAGGAGGCAAGCTCCATCGATCTACTCAACTGAGTTAAGAGGGGACCAAGGCTCATGATTACAACTGAGTTACAAGAGGGATCTCAAGCATACTAGTAATTTAAACTCAAACTGGTTACAAAGCAGGACAAGTCCATGATTACCTATCTGTGCATACAAGATGTGACCAATGACTCATGATATTCTCACATAGCTCGAGTGACGAGACGGAAGGACCAAGCTCCATGATTTCTACGTCACTGTAGTTCAGAGGTACTGAAAGAGAGAATTACTCGAGTTTTACTAGGAAGCTCCTATGTCTCCAGACTGAGGCTTACAGAGGAACAAGCTCCATAATCCTCCAATACTCTGAGCTACAGAGGCACCAAGATATTCCATGATCTACGCTACTGAGTTAACGAGGAAAGGCTCCATTGATCGTAGCCTATGGAGTAACATGGCAGGTACAAGGCTTCCATGGACTTACCAACAGAAGGCTACACAGAGGACCAACTCCAGCGCTAGAAATAAAAAAACAAACTGATTTACAGAGGACCAGAAAGCTGCTCATGGGACCTAGACTAACTGAGCCACTCATGGGCATGGAACTTAAGCTTCAAGCCTATCAACTTGGAGCTTACAGGACCAAGCTCCATGTCTCCAACTTTGATGTCTACGAGGACCAAGCTCCATTGTATATCCTACTGAGGCTACAGAGGACCAAGCTCCATGACTACCTACTGAGCTACTAGAGGACCGAAGCTCACATAGATCAAGAAATGAGCTTAAACAACACGCAGCGACACACGCTCCAAGACGCTTACACAGACTCAAACTGAGGTTAACCAGGGAGGACCAAAGCGCATGATAACCTAGCTACTAGAGGCTCTAGGGACCACGCACTCCATGACCATACCTTCTGAGACTACTAGGGAGCACCAAGCTCCATGATCTATAACTCAAAGCTGGAGCTTTACAGAGAGGAATAGACTCCATTGACTTACTACTGAAGCCTACAGAGTGCACAAGTCTCATCGCACTACTACTGGAGTCTACAGAGGACCCAACGCTCCATGACCTAATAACTGAGCCACCAGGGACGCGAAACCGAAGCTAACTCGTACCAAGCCCTAAGGTCTCTAACTGAAGAGGCTTACATGATGGGACCAGCTCCGATGACCTAATTCGATGAGCTTCAGAGGACGAGGCTTCCATGAATATCAACTGAGTATACAGAGGACTTAATGGCTCTATTGATTCGATCAACTGAGCTAAAGAGGACCTGACGTCCTATGACTTATCAACTGAGTTACAGAGGACCAAGGGCTCCTGCTATGAGCCCAACTGATGCTAGTGAGACCGAAGCTCCATGGCTATACCAATCTTGGGAGCGGAGGGGGACCAAGCGCTGGCATGGATCTTTTTACCACTGAGCTACAGGAGGGACAGATCCAGTAGAATCTAGCAACTCGAGCGCTAGCAGAGGACAAGGGCAGTGATGCTAGCTGACTGAGCGCTTACATGGAAGGATCAGGGCATATTGACTACCTACTGAGCTACAAGAGGTACAAGGCTTCGATGACTTTACAACGGGAGCATACTGTGTGTGTTGCCAAGGATCCATCTGGATTTACTCTGTAACAGGCATGGATAAGCTCCAATGAATAGGTAAGGGACATTTCCTAACTGAGGCTCGGAGGCCAAGGCGTCCTGCCTTATTGGCCAATGGAGGCTCATACAAGGAGGAACCAAGGCTTCCATGGATTTCATTCAATGGGAGCTTAACTCAGGAGGGACAATTCCAAGAATTCTTTACTTTTTTATGAGACTAACACGCAGGGACGAAGCATTGTAGACTTAAGACAAACTAGAGGGGCGTCAAGAGGACGAGCTTCGCACGGTCTAGCATAGTCACTGGGGAGGTTACAATGGAGGGAACAAGGACTCATTGAACTACCAAACTTGAGCTACGAGGACAAGCTCACATGTCTAGTGTCATCCGCTAATCTGGGGAGGCTACGAGGACAACTCATGATCTATAGTCCGAACTGAGCTACAGGGGAGGAACAAGCTCATGACTACCGGAACTGAGTTACAGAGGGACGAATGCTCATGGAACCTAAGATCCAATCTGAGCTTACACAAGAGGACATAGCTAATAGATCTACCAACTGAGCTACAGAGAGGGAAAAGCTCCCACATGATTCTAAATACTGGAAGTCTCAGAGGAACAGCTCCATGATCACAACTGAGCTTACCCCAGAGGAGAAGCCTCTTGATCTACCACTGGCTAACAGAGGACCAAGCTCATGACTACCAACGTCCGAGCTAAAGAGGACCTCAACAGCTCGTCTTGAGTCTAGCTCAATGAGGCTACTGACGAGACCAAGCTCTCATGTATCTATCCACTTGAGAACATGGAGGACAAGCTCCATAGAACCTACCAATGAGCTACAGAGGGTACCCCAAGCTCCACGCTCTAACCAACTGAGCTATCCAGAGGACGCAATCTCCATGATCTATCTTATAGAGCTACTAGAGGTATCAGCTCACGTCTTATACGTGGCTAAATGAGCTCATGAGGAACATTAGCTCCATTGATTACTCTTTGAGCTTTACAGAGGACCAAGTCCACGGGCTCTATTGGCCATACGAGTAGTTTCAGAGACCAAGCTCTCAACGCACATACCAACTAAGGAGACAACTCTATCAGAGATAAGCTCTTCCTGATGCTAAACAAATGAACTGAGCTACAGAGGACAAGCTCCAGCTCTACTTTGTATTGAGTTATCAGTAGAGCTACTATCGATTCTACTTGACTACATGAGTTACGGGAGGATCCAAGCTCAATGGTCTTACTTTACTGGAGCTACAGAAGGACCAAGCTTCCCGGGCGGCTACAGTAACAGCGGAGCTAATCAGGCGGAGCAAGGCAGTCTCACCTCTTACTACTGTAGCTACAGAGGACCAAGGCTCCACGCTCTACTATTTAGATGGGCGTACAGAGAGACAAATGCTCCATTGAATTTATCTACTTATGGAGGCTTATCAGAGGGCCAAGGCTTCTCACGTTCTCTCTACTGAGTTCAGATGACCATAGCTTCCATGATGAGATACTTTGAGTTTTTACAGGAGGCCAAGCACTCGATCTACTAACTTCGCAGCTACGAAGGACCAAGCTCCACGCTTACCTTACTGAGGTTAAGAGAGGACAATGCCCATGATCTATACCTACTGAGGTTCACCATGGAGGAACAAGCTAGCAGCAGCTCTAACACCTGAACTGAGCTTAGCAGAGTGAGCAACAGCTCCCGCTCTTGCCACTTGGGAGCTAAACGAGGTAACAAAGATTCACGTTATCATTTCTAACTTGAGGTACTAGTCAATCGAGGGGATAGCCTCCACGCGTATCGTCTTACATTGAGTTTACAGAGGATAAGTCCATGTTACCTACTAGGAGTTACGGACAGCTCATGATCTCCACTGAGGTTTTAACTCATCGAGGATAAGACTCCGTCTATCTCACTGAGTTACACGAGGACTCTAAGCTCCAATGAAGTCTACCTACTTGAGTTTAGTCTAGGAGCAGCTTAGATGATCTAACTTTCGTGGCTTAGAGGACAGCACGCACGCTCTACAAACATAATGGAGCTACCAGGGAGGACATAAGCTCATGATCTACCTCTGGGGTACAGAGAGAGCGATTGTATCTACTCCTAACTGAGCTACAGAGGAACAAGCTCTAGATCTAACTGACACTGAGGCTACTCTCTGAGAAATTCCCTACCAAAAGCTCATACGATCTGATGCGTAACCTCACAAACTCGAGTATCAGATGAGACAAGCTTTTGTTCTTAGGAGGGACCTACTTTGAGTTAACAGATTGACAGACTCTTGTTTCATAAATTCTCCTTATGGGAGTTTACAGGATTGTGAGAAGCTTTGGTTATTATTCTATGAGTTAAGGTAGAGACACGCTTTGTGTTATAACCTATTGTGGTAGGACAAGCTTCATGATCTACCATATGGAGTTACGAGAGGGACAGTAATGGAGTGCTAGCTACTAGAATGCTACAGGTATGGAGCAGGCTCTCACGCTTATTTACTTACTCGGTTACAGAAGGACCAAGCTCCACGCTCATGACCTATTGGAGGCTACAGAGGACAATGCTGCCAAGAAGTCACCTACTGTGTTTCACCAGAGGACAAGCTCCTAGCGCTCATTATATCTATGAGCTACATGGGAGGACCAAGCTTCATGATCTATTTTCCTACTGAGTTACGAGGACAAGCTCCACTATCTACTACTTGAGTACAGAGGCTAAGCTTCCACGCTTCTTTGGCCTAAGCTTGAGTTTTTTAAGGAGGACCAGCTTGGAATGATCTGAAAGAGCGCTATCTGAGTTCAGATGGGGACTCAAGCTCCATGTGTGACCTATACTGGAGACATAAGCAGAGGCGCATAAGGGCTCACGGTCTTAGCCTAACTTGGGTCACGTTTACTAGAGAGAGGCATACTACTTGTGTCTAAACTACTGGACGTTAAGATTAAGGCACTCTTGTTCTCTATGAGCTTAAGAGAGCTAATCGAGCTCTTGGTTATAATCCTAACTGAGGCTTAACAGATGAGCAGTCCTTCTTCTGGTTCTATTATTCACTGAGTTTCTAGATGGAGCCGACTCTGTTTATACACGTACTGAGTTTCGATGAGCGCTTCTTGTGTCTAGCTACTCGCAGCCTACGTATGAGCACAGCTTTCTGTTATATCAGCCTACTTGAGTTACTGATAGCATCTTGTTAAGTTACTACTTGAAGTTAAGGATGAGAGCTTTGTATAATTATTAGCTTCTTACTGAGACTATCCAGATGACACTTCTTGTTTTTACTACATGAGCTTTTTACACAGAATGAACGAAGCGGTTTTTTATTACTTTACTGAGGTTGCTATCAGGATGATGCAGTCTTCTTGTTCTATCCTAACTGAGTCTTTATCAGATTTGAGCAAGCAGAGGAGAGTTATATTCTTATCTCGAGTTATCAGAGAGCAGCTCTTGGTTGGTTCTCTCTACTGAGTTTTACAGAGAGCAGCTTCTTTTGTAT
>NW_019946829.1:0-27341 GCF_002910315.2 Salvelinus sp. IW2-2015 | reverse complement strand
TTGGGGTTGACTTAGGAGTCACTAAGGACATTTAAGTTAGATAGGGATGACATAGGCAGGAGATGGAGAGTGACAGGACCAGCAGTACTCAAAACATAAACAAAGCTGACTTAGAGTCTGGTCCATTTTGACCCTAGCGTGTTGTCCAGCACTCTGATGTAAACCAACCTCTCACTGCTCCTAGGTGGTGAATAAGCCAGACAATCACGGGGGCAGTCTGGACTGGACRAAGAT
Organism: Salvelinus sp. IW2-2015; assembly: GCF_002910315.2. Classification (NCBI taxonomy): domain Eukaryota; kingdom Metazoa; phylum Chordata; class Actinopteri; order Salmoniformes; family Salmonidae; genus Salvelinus; species Salvelinus sp. IW2-2015. Next base: position 27,107 of record NW_019946829.1, on the reverse strand, counting down.
CTGTGAGAGGTCCTCTAAGGTCATCACCTTTATAGATCTGGCCGGCCACGAGAAGTACCTGAAAACCACTGTGTTTGGAATGACCGGACACCTACCAGACTTCTGTATGCTCATGGTGAGAGACGGGGGTGGTGTGTTTTTGCTCACACATGGTCAGTTGCTTATCACCACAGACATTTACTGTGTCAGTGACTTTGCTCATCCTCTTTCTCTCGCTCATCTCTCTCCTTCCTTTCCTCTCTCTCTCTCTAGGTGGGCAGTAATGCAGGTATTGTAGGGATGACCAAGGAGCATCTAGGTTTGGCTCTAGCCCTGAATGTACCAGTCTTTGTAGTGGTCACCAAGATCGACATGTGTCCAGCCAACATCCTAGCAGGTGAGAGATGGACTGTGGAACATGGCCCTGTTCAAATCATTAAAACATGATGATCACAGTGAAAAGTAACACTTTGTTTTTCATTGGAAAAATCCAGTTAGTTCCTCCCCGTTAGTCTGTTTGGTTAACAAATGAACACACACAATGTGTGTTAATAATTGTGTGTGTATTTTCCAGAGACACTGCATCTGTTACAGAGGTTACTGAAGTCCCCAGGATGTAGAAAGATCCCTGTACTGGTTCAAAACAAAGATGACGTTATCGTCACTGCATCCAACTTCAGCTCAGAGAGGTAAATACCAGTGAATTAACACACAGTTTTCTTGTGGTGGTTTCACCAGCGACCCAAACAGAAATAACTTCTGGATATCAGCGCGGCGGTAACTCACCAGCGACCCAAACAGAAATAACTTTTGGATATCAGAGCGGCGGTAACTCACCAGCGACCCAAACAGAAATAACTTCTGGATATCAGGCGGCTAAGTACTCCAACAGCGACCCAAACAGAAATAACTTCTGGATATCAGCGCGGCGGTAACTCACCAGCGACCCAAACAGAAATAACTTTTGGATATCAGCGCCGGCGGTAACTCACCAGCGACCCAAACAGAAATAACTTTTGGATATCAGCGCGGCGGTAACTCACCAGCGACCCAAACAGAAATAACTTTTGGATATCAGAGCGGCGGTGACTCACCAGCGACACACACAGAAATAAGACTTTTCTGATTGCATCCTTTGTTTGCAACCCCAAGGCAACTGACCGCATCCCAGAGCTGCTCCAAAACACCACCGGGCAGAAGAGGTGTTTGGAGTGGACTACTATATTCCGACTCAGGAAGTGTGCACACCATCCACCGATTCAGAGTATATTACCCGCTAATGTTCAGTCCCTGGACAATAAAGTAGATGAGCTCAGGGACGGTAACATACTCTGTTTCACGGAATCATGGCTCTCCAGATACTGTCCCCGTCCATACAGCCAGCTGGGTTCTCAGCACATCGCGCAGACGGGAATAAGGAACTCTCCTGGAAGAAGAAAGGTGGAGGTGTGTGTTTCATGAGGAGGAGGTGAGGGCCCTGGTGGAGTGGTGCTAGGAAAATCACCTCAACAAAGGAGCTGATCGTGGTCTTCAGGAGACGGGGAGCCACACCTCCATCCACATCCACATCAACAGGAACGCAGTGGAGAAGGTGAAAAGCTCTCCCTGCTCTCTGTCCTCCGGTTCCTCAGCGTACTCCTCACTGACAATCTGAAATGGTCCACCTACACAGATAGTGTGGTGAAGGCAGCGCAACAGCGCCTCTTCAACCTTAGGAGGCTGAAGAAATTTGGCTTGTCCCCTAAGAACCTCACAGCTGCACTGCCCGCAACCGCAGAGCTCTCCATAGGGTGGTGCGGTCTGCCCAACGCATCACCGGGGAAGCACTGCCTGCTCTCAGGACACCTACAGCCCCCGATGTCACAGGGAGGCCAAAAAGATCTTCAAGGACATCAACCATCCCAGCCACTGCCTGTTCACCCAGCTACCATCCAGAAGGCGAGGTCCGTACAGGTGCATCAAAGCTGGGACYGAGAGACTGAAAAACAGCTTCTATCTCAAGACCATCAGTCTGTTAAATAGACATCACTAGCTGGCCTCCACCCAGTGCCCTGCCCTGAACTTAGTCACTGTCACAAGATGGCTACCACATGGTTACTCAACCCTGCACCTTAGAGGAAGCTAGGAACACAAGCATTTCGTTACACCCGCAATAACATCTGCTCGTTTTTTGTATGTGACCAATAACATTTGAATTGATTTATGGGTAACGTATGTCGCCTTAATCCTCCACTCTTTCCCTCTGTCTTTCTTCCTTTCTTTTCTCCCTCCTCCCCTCTCTCTCTGTGTCTCTCCCTAGGATGTGTCCAATCTTCCAGCTCTCCAATGTAACAGGAGAGAACATGGATCTTCTGAAGATGTTCCTCAACCTACTGTCTTCTAAAACCTCCTATAAAGAAGATGAGCCTGCCGAGTTCCAGATCGATGACACCTACTCAGTACCGGTTCGTACACACCACACACACAACCATCAGCACCACACACACTAATCATTTAACAAGCTGTGTTGTATTGACGTCTCCTGTCTCTCCTCAGGGTGTGGGCACCGTAGTATCCGGCACTACGTTACGTGGATTGATACGACTGAATGACACGCTGCTGCTCGGCCCAGACCCCCTGGGCAGTTTCCTCTCTATCGCTGTCAAATCTATCCACCGCAAGAGGATGCCTGTCAAAGAGGTCCGGGGGGGACAGACCGCCTCCTTCGCACTCAAAAAGGTGTGTTTTTATGCATCTGATTGTAAGGCTACAACCACACAGACACAATAGCACAGATCAAATCATACTTGCATTCTTAAATTGTCTGTTTTTGTGTGTCAAAATTTCAGTTTAAGTCAGCAACTTTCGAATAAGTTGCATATGATATGTAAAAAAATAAAATTWAAAAAAATTCTTCTGAAAATTCTCTGGCCCTAATCCATCAATGGATGACTCCCATTGGAAAAAAACATCCTCAATCAGCACATTTCTGACACAATGTCTGTCCTAATGTTTCTCTCTCCTCTTCCCCCCCCGGCCCCTTTTTCACCCCTCCCTCTTTCTTCTCCTCCAGATCAAGCGTTCCTCCATCAGGAAGGGGATGGTGATGATCTCTCCCAGACTAACACCTCAGGCTACCTGGGAGTTTATGGCTGAGATACTGGTCCTGCACCACCCCACCACCATATCACCACGATACCAGGCTATGGGTGAGCGGCTTTCAAACGTTTGGGTGTGTTCATGATTGCTTGTATACTGTGGCAATGCTCAATTTAGGATTAAAGTTTCAGCCATATTCATATTAGGTCTTTGTCTCTCCTACACTCACACAGAAATGAGACAATGCGACACGTCCACAGTTGCTATGCCACTGGTATGTCAATTGTTATTTTTCTGACTTTCTCTCCCTCAGTGCACTGTGGCAGCATCAGACAGACAGCCACCATTCTGACCATGAACAGAGACTGTCTACGTACCGGGGACAAGGCCTCAGTCCACTTCAGATTCATCAAGACCCCTGAGTACCTCCACACAGACCAGAGACTGGTGTTCAGAGAGGGACGAACCAAGGCTGTGGGCACCATCACCAAGGTATGGGGTTATAACTAGTTGTAAACGGTTATGAATGGTCATAAGTTTATAAAAGGACATGGAGCATTAAACCCCCTTAGAGAAACATTTCACAATGTTACAGTAACTCACTGTCTCTTCACCAGCTTTGCCATGTGTGTGTGGTCAAGTGTTATAATGGGTTATGAAGGGCTTCTACCTTTTTCTAAAGGGTCCCAGACTACCTCCTAACTCACTCCACCTATACGTGTCTCTCCAGCTGCTCCAGTCAGTCACCAAGGCACAGCAGGCCAAGATGCAGTCCACTAAGAAGGGCACCACGTCAGCCAATGAGGAGGCAGGATCCGCACCGCGGCCCGACAGCCCCAACGCAGGACAGCTACCGGTGAGCTACCGGGGTAGGGAGGGGCTTAGACTGAACAACTGGTGAAGGGACTACCCTGCGTTCATAACCAAGTGGGAAGGTGGTATTTACCACATACGACTGGGAAGAATCCACTTGAACACCCCTCCTACTGGTAATTACTAGTGGGAAACTCATCTATCATCCCTGAGCTCTGACTTCTCCCACATGTTGACCTCTGTCACCTACTAAGGAAATGACCTCTAACAGCATTTTTGGCAGTTAAATGCAACAACAAAACATTATTTATAAAAAATGTATCTAATATGTAATTGATATTAATAGATATATTAATATGTATCTATTAATATGTTGGCCATTAGCCAATTAGCTTTTCTCAACGAGTTCAAAGCACGTGAATGCATCCAACTGGTATTTACGACTTCACACCTGGTAATTAACGCCTTACCACTTGGTTATGAACGCAGCATTAGACATGGAGGGGATTAGAACAYTTGGGTACAGCCACAACACAGGACAGCTACTGCTGAGCTACCGGGAGGCAGAGGCTTAGAACGAACACCTGGAGGAGGGAGGGGCTTAGAATGAACACCTGGAGGGGGAGGGGCTTAGAATGAACACTGGAGGAGGGAGGGGCTTAGAACGAACACCTGGAGGAGGGAGGGGCTTAGAACGAACACCTGGAGGAGGGAGGGCTTAGAACATTGGGTACAGCCACAACACAGGACAGCTACTGCTGAGCTACCGGGAGGCAGAGGCTTAGAACAAACACCTGGAGGAGGGAGGGGCTTAGGTAGAGGGAGGGCTTAGAATGAACACCTGGAGGAGGGAGGAGCTTAGGGAGGGGCTTAGAATGAACACCTGGAGGAGGGAGGGGCTTAGAACGAACACCTGGAGGAGGCAGAGGCTTAGAACGAACACCTGGAGGAGGCAGAGGCTTAGAACGAACACCTGGAGGAGGGAGGGGCTTAGAACGAACACCTGGAGGAGGCAGAGGCTTAGAACGAACACCTGGAGGAGGGAGGGTCTTAGGTAGAGGGAGGGTCTTGGACAGAGATGTAATGAGTAGAGCTGACATGATTCCCAATTCTACATGCCAGACAATCATCTGTTCTACACAAAATATTTCTAAGGGAGGGTTTAGAGAACATCCTGGAGTAAGAGGTCAAATAATGACTAGAAGAGTAGGTGGAAAGTTACACTCTCTGCCCTGCTGCATTGTATGCTTTTATGTCTTTAGTGTTGAGTGACTGAATGGTGTGTGTGTGTACAGACCTGCCAACATACAGCATTTTGCGTACCTTCTATGCAATTCTCTCACCATGTTCAAGATCCGAGTTAATAGTACGCAGAAATGAATGGGGCCTATTTTATTTATTTTAATTATTATAAAAAATAAAAAAAATACATCCACTGAGTGAATCTAACGTCCCGATTCTCGAGTTGCACCACACAGACATGTACGGAGTTTGTGTCCACGGACATGGAGATTAGTACATCATTGGACGTACAGTTGAAGTCAGAAGTTTACATACACTTAGGTTGGCGTCATTATCTTGTTTTTCAACCACTCCACAAATTCCTTGTTGACAAAGTATAGTTTTGGCAAGTCAGTTAGGACATCTACTTTGTGCATGACACAAGTAATTTTTCCAACAATTGTTTACAGACAGATTATTTCACTTACAATTAATTATATCACAATTCCAGTGGGTCAGAAATTTGGCGTATGGTACTGTAAAATATGGCGCGTGCGTGTATGGTACTGTAAAATATGGCGCACGTGTATGGTACTGTAAAAGTTGGACAGGGTTGGCATGTGTGTGTCGTACCAGCAGCTTTCTTCTCTTTTCCAATATGCTGGCTAATCTCTCTTCCGATGCCCCTCCATCTCCTTTCAACTCTTTCTTTATCCTGCGCTTTAATGATTGTTCATGCACCCTGTCTTTCACAATCCCTCTTCTTCAAAATGTCTCCTTTCCTTGTACCCTCACACGCGTCTGCCAATATCCCTCTCTTCCGCTCTCAATTTTCATTCCACTTACACTCTTTTCCCTCATCCCACTTTCGTTCCACTCCTCTCCTCCATTATCGTCGACCATCACTCGGTCCTTTCATCTTCTGTTCCATGTAAACTTGTCTCACCGTCCCCCCTCAACCACTTCCCCACCCTTGCCGTCACACTTTCGTTCTCCCTCTCTCCCCCTCGTCTGTCTGTGGCTGGTCCTGCGTCAGACAGTGGGGAGGAGGAAGAACGCTATGTAAAGACGGCAACAAAGACGACCAGGTAAACGGAACGAGGGAAGGAAACACCAGTGCCACTTTGTCTTAAAAGAAGTACTGCCATGACTTCCATTTATCCCAACACTTAAAGAGTGGTTTCCTGTGCAGCCGTGAACTTTGACTTCTAAAGTACTAAGGTTATTTACTTGAATGAAAAACCTTAAAATGCCGTTAGGCCTGAAACTAATGGCTGTGTAATAAAAAACAAGATAAATACAATTTTCAAATGAGAATTTGTCTTTCTCAATCCTTTAAAAGTCTAAAATAAACTAAAAGTTTAGAGGTGGTCCGTAAATGGTGTGGCTTAACATTTAAAATACACTGTTCTTTTGACTGTGTCTCTTTCTCGTACAGCCCAAGTCAGGAAGGTGGAGCAGGAGGAGAGGTGGGTTCAGCCGGACCTTCAGGCTCTAGGGGTCGCTGGGATGCCGCAATTCCCCTTATTGAATTTCAATTACAAGACCAGATATGCTTTAAAGGTAGGCTTTCCAAAAGTCACCCTGAAGCAGTAAAAGAACATCACCCAGATCACAAAAACACCACATCACTAGCTGACACTGCAGGATGGGCACCAACTGCACATATAAGAGACGACACCACCACCATTTCTCCTCTCACCCGTACCTTTCGCATCTATATCTTTCTTTGGATGCATACATCAATTCCTTTCTCGTCTAACTCCACTCTACATCGTTATATATGTGTAATCATTCCTTATTCACCAAATTGGGCTGAGAATGAATGAAATAGCCCAAGAAAAGCATGTTCGCACACACGTAAAGTTGACACATGCTCATCAAATTCCCTCAAGATGTTACAATCGCTACTGTCTTTCACTGAGCGAGTCGCAGGTACATCCTACCATGCTTAGAACATCACACAATGACAAGTAAGATTTTATAAATGAACATATACGTCAGAAATTGTCTCGACTCACTGTGTCAACTTAACGACCTGAGCTCCGACTTCTCTGGAATCACCTCACAGAAAGGCCAAACCAGTTTATTCCTATAACAAATGTATACAGCTTTTGTTGTTATTTTTTGTCACTCACTATTAAGATAAAGGACAAGAGGCCCGAGGTTTTAGCGCTTTATTACAGATTAAATTTAAAGAGAATCAACAGGCAGGAAAAACGACCATGTGTGTTGAAGCTAGCAGTGCGTTCCTGACCAAAAAATGGTTTGGAGAGAGACCCCTATAGGGTGGTTCTTCAAAGTGGTCGTGCGATCAACAGTCTAATGAATTACCTAGAGATCGGTCAACAGATTCATCTAACAGGAAATGTAGTAATTGTGTAGATTTAGGGTGTCTCTACGATGTGGATCTATGTCCTTAGGGGTTGGTTGGTAGGGCTAATCCCGTTTGTTGATACTACACCTTCCTGTTCTAAGTTTAGATTGAGTGGAAACCTTGTGGAGTAACATTCCATAATTCCTTTCCCCTGTATAAATATAAAAATCAATTGAATAATAAAGTCTAAACCTTTATATGAACTCTTATGTGACCAGTCCAGTTCTGTTAGAACTCATTCTAAACCCTGAATACACCATTTATGTTCTGTTAGATTGAATCTTGATGTCAGTTATTATTGACCTGGATGACGACCCCCTTAAGACAACAGTAGGTCTCTGTGCCTGAACACCATGTCTTTCTGCCCTACAAATGAATTGTAATTAAAACTAAACCTGGTTTGGTTTCTATTACTCACCGTGTTGTTATATATTGAGATAAACTGTTTCCTTTCTGCTATTCCAGGAGTCAGTTCAGTCGTTAGTTGCCATGTGACTTTGACTGATGTTCTATAACTAACTCTGTAATGGTGATCTAACTAGGATGTACAATGTTAAGCTGTAACATTTAGGATTAATAGATGTTTCACTTCTCGTCCTCCTCTTTTCTTGTGCTACATTCATTCCTTCTCCGCCAATTGGAAATAAAGAAGGATTACCAAACGGGCAATGTAGGGGGATAGAGAGAGAGATAGGATGCAGAAGAGAGTATACGAGAGCACGGAGGAAGAGGCAGATGGTGGGGGGGTTAGGCAGTGGGTAGCCCACTCCTGGCTGCAGCTGTTGTGTGTTGTTGTGATGTTGGTGATGGCGTTGCTCGTTCAGGGCTTTTTCCTTGTGTCTCTGACTCCCCTCTCCTCCTGCCTCCACCTCCTGACTTGGGCTGGAGGAGAACAAGTCACAACAGAACCAAAGTGTTGAATTTAAATGTTAAGCCAACATTTAACGATCCACCTCTAACTTTTAGATATTTGACTTTTAAAAAGATTGAGAAGACAATTCTCATTGAAAATTGTCCCTTTATCTTGTTTTTTTTATTACACAGCATTTAGTTCAGGGCCTAAAACGTCATTTTTAAAAAACGGTTTTCAATTCCATAAATAACACTTTAGTACTTTTTAGGAACGTCAAAGTTCGGCTTGCGACAGGAAACACTCTTTACGTCGTTCGGGATAATGGAAGTCATACTGGCAGTACTTCTTTAAGACAAATGGCACTGTGTTGTCCTTCACCTCGTTCCGTTTACTGGTTTCTTGTTAGCCGTTTTTACATAGGTCTCCTCCTCCCCCACATGTCTGACGAGACAGCCAACAAGACAGACGAGGGGAGAAGAGGAAGAAACGAAGTGTGACGGGTGGGGGAAGTGTTGAGGGGACGGGTGAGACAAGTTTATGGGACAGGAAAGATGAAAGGAACGAGTGATGGGTCCGACGATAATGGAGGAGAAGGAAGTGAAACGAAATAGGGGATGAGGAAAGAGATGTAAGTGGAATGAAAATTGAGAGCGGAAAGAGAGGGATATTGGCAGACGGTGTGAGGTTCAAGGAAAGGGAGGACATTTTTGAAAGAGGGCATTGTGAAAGCAGGGTGAAAACATATCATAACAAGCGCAGGATAACAGAAAGAGTGAAACGGATGATGGAGGGGGCAATGGAAGAGAGATAGCCACATGATTGGAAAAGAGAAGAAAGCCTGCTGGTACGACACACACATGCCAACCCTGACGTCCAACTTTTACAGTACCGATAACGTGCGCTCATATTTTTACACTACCATACACGGTCACGCGCCATATTTACAGTACCAATACGCTCAGAATTTCTGTACCACTGGAATTGTGGATATAATTAATTTTTGTAAGTGAACATAATCTGTCTGTAAACAATTTTGTTGGAAAAATTACTCATGTGGTCAATGCTACAAAAGTAGTGTCCTAACTGACTTGCCAAACACTATCTGTTGTCAAACAAGGAATTTGTGAGTGGTGACAAAACAAGATAATGATCGCCAACCTAAGTGGTATGTACACTTCTGACTTCAACTGTACGTTCCAATGATGTTACTAATCTCCATGTCCGTGACACAAACTCCGTAACATGTCCTGTGTGGTGCAACTGCGAGAATCGGGAGTTACGATTTCACTCAGTGATGTATCTTTTTTTTATTTTATTTATAATATTAAAATAAATAAAATAGGCACCTATTCATTTCTGCGTACTATTAAACTCGGATCTTGCACATGTGAGAGAATTGCATAGAAGGATACGCCAAAATGCTGTATTTGGCAGGTTCTGTACACCACTACACACCATTCCAGCTCCTCAAACACTAAAGACATAAAATGCAATACAATCGCAGCAAGGGCAGAGAGGTGTCACTTTCCACCTACTCTTACTAGTCATTATTTGACCTCTTACCCAGATGTTCTCTAAACCTCCTTAAGAAATATTTTGTGTAGAACAGAATGATTGTCTGGCATGTAGAATTGGGAATGCATCGTCAGTCTCTACTCGTTACAAAGTCTCTGTCCAAGACCCTGCCCTTACCTAAGACCCTCCCCCTCCCCAGGTGTTCGTCTAAGCCTCTGCCTCCTCCAGGTGTTTCGTTCTAAGCCCCTCCCTCCTCCAGGTGTTCTTCTAACTAAATGAGCTCTGCACTCCTCCAAGGTGTTTCGTTCTAGTGTCGGTCACCTCTGCCTCCCCAGGTGTTCGTCTCACAGAACAGGCCCCTCCCCCTCCAGGTGTTCGTTCTAAGTATAGCTCCTGCCTCCTCCAGGTGTTCGTTCTGTGCACCCTCCGTCCTCCAGGTGTTCATTCTAAGCCCCTCCCTGCCTCCAGGTGTTCAATTCTAACGCCCTCACTCTACTAAGCCCCCTCCCTCCTCCAGGCTGTTTGTTCTACAAGCCTTCTGCATCCGGTAGCTCAGCAGAGCTGTCCCTTGTTGTGGCATGTACCCAATTCTATCCCCTCCCCGGTGGTTCTTCTAAGCCCCTCCCTCCTCCAGGGTTTCGTTCTATCACGCCCCTCCCTCCCCCGTGTTCCTATAGCCTTTCCCAGTTTCATCTAAGCCCTCTCCCTCTCCAAGTGTTCAATTGTACAGCCCTCTCCTTCCTCAGGTGTATCGTTCTAGCAAGCCTCGTCCTCCGGTAGCTCAACAGTAAGCTGTCGCTGTGTGTGGCTGTACCCAAGTGTTCTAATCCCCTCCATGTTCTAATGCTCGTTCATAAATTCCAAGTGGTAAGGCGTCTAATTACCAGTTTTGTGTGAATCGTACAAATACCGTTGATGCATCACTGTGCTTTGAATCGTTGAGAAACGCTAATTGGCTAATGGCCAACATATTAAATAGATACATACTTAATATATCTATTATAATCAATTACATATTAGGATCTATTTTTTTAAATAATGTTTGTTTTGTCATTTAACTGCCAAAAACTGCTGTTTAGAGGTCATTTCCTTAGTAGGTGACAGAGGTCAACATTGGGAGAAGTCAGAGCTCAGGGATGATAGATGATTCCCACTAGTAATACCAGTAGAGGAGGGGTTTCAGTGGACTTCTTTCCCAGTCGTCTGTGGTAAATACCACCTTTCCACTTGTTATGAACGCGCGGTAGTCCCTCAGCCAGTTGTCAGTCTAAGCCCCATCCCCACCCCCGTAGCTCACCGTAGCTGTTCCGCGTGGGGCTGTCGGGCGCCGCGGGCGGTCCTGCCTCCTCATTGCTGACGTGGTGCCTACTTAGTGGACTGCATCTTGGCCTGCTGTGCTTGGTAGACGGACCTGAACAGCTGGAGAGACACGATATAGGTGGAGTGAGTTAGGAGGTAGTTAAGGTCTAACAGAACGGACCTCCGCGTCGATAGAGTCGCATATACGTCTTTTAGAATTGATATAAAAAGGTACGAATTAATTTTTATTATACCCTTTACACGATGAAAAGAGCAACTAATGTGTTTATCTACACACAATGTACCACAAACACCACACATCGGCAAAAGAGACTCTGCGTCGAAGACGCACCCCACTGTGAGTTACTTAATAGGAACAGGTATAACAGTGTTGAGTGTGAAAGATGTCACTGGTATTCACTGACCCACGAGGCCGGGTAACTTACACACCGAGAGGCGACCAAATGTGTCGTCTCTACTATGGTACTATCACTCTCAGCACCTGGACCCCATCTGACTATACAATTAAAACAAGTGGTTCTACTCAAACATTTGGATCAGGACTTCCTGATACGCGTTTGATATGCAACTCGTTTTATTGATCTATTTTGCCCCGGCTCTAATTTACCCCATAAGGGACCATATCGGAACTATTTGGTCCCTGTGCCGCAAACAGCCTTTGGGTTTATCGTACAGACATCCAATCTATTTAGAACTTAACTGTTAGCAGTGCCTCTGGTTCTCTTGTATGTGTTGGGACCAGATACTAAAGCATTGCAAGTGGAAAACTCAAGGAGAGGTTCTTGTGGATGAATTTGACTGCTAGAGGAGAGAAGTTCAATGAGTACGCATGTGCCTTTTCCAATTGGGTGTGCCACCAAGGTTAATCGTTACAAGAACAGTTCTCTCTCGCTGTGCATCATTTTTGCAGGTGCATGCGCATGTGTTAGAGTACGGTCTGTGCTCGTGAAATCATGACTTATGCAATCTGCTGTCTCCACATTCTGTAGAGTCACTGTAGAAGAATAGGATGGTTGGAATCAGGTTCTGAGCTAACAAGACTAACAAATCTGCACATTGTATAGCCGACTGTGGGCCACTAGCTGAGCTGATTAGGTATCTGTGGGCGTTCGACATAGTATGTGCATCAAATTTCGCTGGTTGTGGAGAAAGAGTCGATAGAAAGGCTAGAAGATGCAGCAACTTAGAACGTTATTATACTAGGAGGATATTAAGACATGTGCTTGTATACAACTATTGTTACCATAACTACTAACCCTCAAAGGTCATTGCGTGCAGCCCAAAATCGCGAGCCACAGTATACAAGCTCATCATCGAAACACAACAAACCGTTTGAAAACGCCGCTCACACCACCGGCCATAGCCCTGGTATGTCGGTCATCATGGCTGGCCTGGGCGTGGCTGCAGGCACAAGAATAGTTAGATCGTTCAGCCTATCAGATTTATTAGATTCTCGATCCAGTGTAACAGTGTCTTCTCTACGTTGAATGGGTGCGCTACTACCTAGTCCTTAGGTAGAGAGAATGTACTATTTGCGCGCGACTCACGATATATGGGATCTGAACGCACCCTTTGCAGCAATGATGGAAATGCGATAACGTCCATCATTGATTTCGAGTGATGAATTCAAGATGAAGATAAATTAAAGTAGTGAAGACTTTGAGTGAATGGATATATTATCAGGGTGGTGTCTGAGAGGTGCTTGGGGGTGAGAAGTGAGTGAGGTTTGATAGTGTGAGAGAACCACATGTTTTAAGGGACGTGTGACAAAGGCTTGATGAGTTGGGTTCTATGAACTAGACGCCAGTAAGTACAGTTTGAAGGAGCTTTAGTTGACATTGATTCTAGTGTATCATCTCTATCCGCACGCCAAGAGGAGAGTGGATGTTATAAATCTGACCACTCTCACGAATATGAATGGGAAAACAATTCTGAGAGGCGGCCCTATGAGAGACAGTGTCTCTTAACAGGACCATTATATTTTTTATTTCTCTTTCTACTCTATAAAAATTGTATGTTAATTTTTATACATGTAATCTGATATTTGATCTCAGGTAACATTCCACAAACCTTGTCACCAAATGATCTCTTTTTTATTTTTTAGATAATTAAGGGTATATCGCATTTTATTTACTTTAAAGATATTCTGAGAATTAATAAGCGCAACTGAGAAGCAAAAACACGCCACACTAATTTTTGTGGTTTACAATGTCAGTCTCTAAGATGATTCAAAAATTGTTGAAATGATGCTGCTCGCTGATAATATTGATAAGACAGATAATGTGTTTGAGAGATTTTATAAGCTAGCCACGCTGGTGCCATGTTATCTTTGCAAAATCCTGTTTAAATATAAAGCTCTTTAACAGAAGAGATAACTCAACAGTCGTTGTGTGGTGCATATTTGTTGCGGTACATAGCTGAGCGAGCCGCGCCTTCTCACGTGGGTGTACCACTCTCCCCGTGGACCTGCTTTGCCAGTGAGCTAACAGTGCGACATCTAGGGCGGGCCACTGGTCTGAGAGGGATATACTTCTGGAGCATGCGATATATGGATAGGAGAGTAGAGGAATCCAGGCCCTAAGTCCGGCGCGTTCATGCCGACGTGGAGCTAATCTTACACATAGACTCTGTGTGATTAACACAGGCAAACTACTGTATCTTTAGATCCAGCACTATCACTCACTATCCACAGTCAAACGGTCACGTTTCGTGAGAGCGGGATATCGGTCTATCGGCGATGCCTTTGACACCGGATCACTGCGCTTGATGAGCGTAGAGACAAGCGGACGTAACTCCTCCAGATTGTAACATCTTAGCAGAAGCCTTATGTCTACAAGGGTAGTTGTACTTATAATGTCTGAGGTCCGTTTAGATTCGAGTTGACGTTGCACTATAGGCTGTATGGTCTGTTAGTGCTCGGTGTACGATAAGCGGTCATACTATGGCGAGCGCATGTATAGGGTGACAGTGCGAGAGGCTATGATGCTGTTTATGCCAGGGATACTGTGGCTCCTAGCTAGAGGCTCAGGCTCATCCCAAGTACGCTTGTCTTATGTATAATGGAAGGGCCTTTTAGAATCCAGGACATGTAGGATTTTGAGGTCTACACATTCTTCTCAGCAACAAGACAACGGAGTGCAGCGAGTTAGGATATTATCGTAGACGTCCATGTGAATTCTACACATATATTGGAGGCGAATGAAGAGCACTAGGAAGATCTGGGAGTAAACGAGCACTCTACAGCTTAGAACCACTACGGGAGACACGCATACCAGAGAGCGTAGACGAGGAGAGACCGACGGAGCAGGCGAAGGGAGAGCGAGGACCGCAAAGGAAACATGAGGAAGGATCAAGAACTACACGAGGGGATAAGGAGCCGCAGCTGTAGAGATTACAACGCAACGGGAGCGAAGCGCCTCACAACATAGAACCACTACGCTTCACCCATGGATAAGGCCTCAGCATAAGAACACTCAAATTCGATAAGAGGCCTCATTCATATTGAGGGATCCCCAACTATACACCGCGCATAAAGAAACATCGAGATAGACGACGCAATTGACCTAGATTCAGCAAAGAGCATTTAGAGTGAGAGTGAGCTAGTGTAGATCTGTTTGCCCTGTAATATACATAGGATCATATGAGAGTTAGATCTTCAATCAAGTCGTTGTAATGCCGTCTGAGAAACACGGTGGCAATCCGGGTGATATGCAAGTAACTAACCGACATTCGTGGCTATTGTAGAAGCATGGCCATTAGCAATACGGTTGACTAGGGAGCGAGGTAGATGAGTTCACACACGGAGCATGGGAGCCACTCACGCGAGAGGGTTCAGGGTATTCGCACCAAGAACTAATGTAATCTGACACTCTCTCAACACACCAAAAACATGCTTATGACGACTACGCTGGAAGAGGACTGTTATTGAAATGGAAATGTATGAAGCGAGAGCGAGAGAAGCTTGAGGCTCACCACTGTGTTTATTTAAAATATTAAGAGCACGTCGTGTCTTCTCTCTCTACTCTCTCACAGCGCAGTGCCAACATTCCATTTTGTACATTAGCAAATTCGCACGCACTGACAACTTAAATAGTATGCTATATACTGCTTCAGTCATTCGTAACAATACTAAAATAAATTAGTGACTACACTCAATATTATCCTAATATAAGGTTACTAAGAAAAACATTTTAAAGGCATATATTGTTGAATGCTACTGAGATCAACCTCCACCTCTTCTAAAAGCAGCTCGACACGAAATAAAGAAGAGTAATACCAATGTGCTTAGAAGCCTGAAAAACAAGGTCAGCATTGAATAAGTCATACCTCCCTTCTAATAATCGTCTGATCCAGTAATAACATCTGTGGCTGGATAAACTGATCCTAGATCTGTACAAAGTATAACTTCTACCTGGTGGTAATAAGCAAAACCAATTCTCCAAGCCTCCAAACACTTGAAACCTGTCCCATCAAACCCAAAATAAAAGCACTCACAGCCACCTGATAAACATATCAAGCTAGAAAAACCTCACTGACAAATTATTTGAAATCATAACTCATAACGATCGTGAAATGGGACCTCTCAACCTAAATTCGCTCAATCCTATAATATCATTTATGCTTAATATGCTGACCAAATAGCACAAACAAACACTACTTATTATGAGAGAAGTTGTGTGAGGTACTAGTAATATCTGAATTAAAAGAGGTAATCAAATTATAAAACTACTATTGCCGCCTGCGTTTTTGGGCTCAAACAGGTATTGTGTCCCTGCCGAGGGGTTATTGAGGTATTATAATCTTGCGTAAACACTTCTAAATCCTCCCCATGAACATATCTCTTTATCTGTTTTCCTCTAGTTCTCTTTGGTATCTCTTATCCAAACCCTCCTTATTTATGCTAATTATGTCCTCAGTCACTCACTAATAACTCCATCACAGCACATCGTCTCACAAGGTGCCTCTTGTGATCTGCTACGCGCACAGATTGGACCTCAAGATCTTCATCTGAAAATTATATTCTACATGAAATATATGCTAGCTGTCTTTCAGTACAGGCTTCTCATATCACTACTGACTCAACTGTGAAAAACGAATAGAAGAGACTTGTGAGACGAAAACACTATATTGCACATTTGAACAATGGAGGCAATCGTTCACCTCTCACATGAAGATTGTCTTGCCACACGCACATACAAAATCCACAGCTTTCAAACTGGAGGTTCTTCCATAAAATTACCTTTTCTTATTTAGGGCAGACATAAAAAAAGGCACACATATCTAAATGATGTGTTCTGTATCCAGAGAAATGATTCCAGAAGGGCCCAAGATTAGCTCTGTTGTTTCTCCCTGAGAATATAGTACGCCAGCAAGGGGCAAAAATAAGAACAAACATGACTAACCAGGTGGAGTCCTGATCCAATGTTTGAGAGGAAACCATCGCGCTCCTATATCGTCAAGTATTATAACCTGTCAGATGGCAGTGTATGAGCCTAGTAGGGACATTGTACCTCTGGGTTGGTTAGGTAGGGCTAGGATTTCGTCAACATTCTGAACTCAACCCCATACCTGTTCTCATATATAGCAAATCTCGCATGAGAAACCCTCTGTAGGTAGTACCAAAGATTACCACTCTATCCATGCAATACCTATAAATTACATTATATTAAATTCAAAAATGTGCACTCTGAGAGAGAATAGTTGCTAATTGAGAGACTCAGTGATCTGCCTTATGCCCAGGTTCGCGTTCTGCTTTTTAGACTTCATCCTCCTAAGAAGCTCGTTGAAGCGGCATACACCCATTTATTTCCTGTTAGTAATTTCGCAATCTCTGACGCTCAAGTTATCGTTATATGCAGCTGTGGAGATTGTAATACGGAGATACCGACTGAATTATGAAGACCAACGTACATTGAGGGCTTCTCTGTGCCTGCACACCATGTCTTTCCCCGGCCTTACATAATGAATCTGCTAATAAAACCTAAACGGCCTGCGTTTGTCTTCTCACTATTGCCCTCCCTTGAGGCAGTTTACTCTCTACTCGCTGCTCGATAGATCTGTTATACTATTCCACCGCTTGAAGTAAGAGAACTTGGTTTTCTTCTGCTATAGCCCTGTCAAAGAGGTCCCGGGGGGACAGACCGTCCTGCCTTCCGCTATTCACAGTGGATACCAGTCTTAAGAAATACGTTTAGTGTGTTTTGCTCTTATGATCATGCTCGTGAGACATTTTGAGAGTGTTATCTAAGGTACTACAACTATCATCCTGTAGCACTCAGTGAGTAACACAACTAAACTAGGATCAGATAACAGTGTATCAAATGATCGATAGATAACACTCTTATGTATATATGCGCACATGTTTTTCTTCATATCTCTGGGTCCTGTTTCTTTGCTTGCATGTTGCATCAAGGATATTCTCTCCTGCCAAGTTGTTGTATATAGAGATCAGAGATGACTAACTCGTTCAGAGACGGAATAAATAGTTTTGCACGAATACTGAGGGGTATAGAGAGTATGAAGAAATAGGATGAGAATGAGAAATAATATTAATAAAAGAAAGAAGAAGAAGTGTATAGCCGATAAGGAGATTGGTGGGGGGTTTAGGCATGTAGAGATGCACATTCCTCTGGCGCACCTCTCCTGCTTAATCCATTCAATGGGCAATGCACCTGCGCTCGCTCATGTGTGAAAAAGATTAATGAACTGTTCTGGCGCTCGCTACTAGACTTCAGCAGAGTGTTCTGCGCACTGTCATTCAGATGTTGTCCGGCTTATTTCACCTTCTCTCTGTCGTTCCGGTCACTCCCTTCCTCTCCCCCGTGCGCTCACTGCACGTTTTTCTACCCCACCCCTTCCCGAAATGACTTTGGCGCTTGTACGAAGAATGTCCACACTCCCTCGAGCAGATCAAGCGGTGTCCTCATAGGAAAGCGGGTATGGTGATGATCGAACAGAACACAATCTCCCAGAGCTAACATCCGTTCATTCAGGACACATTATATAAGGCCTGGCAGTCAGCACATTATAAGGTGAGAATACTTGAAATGTGTACGACCTACGCTCTAACTTTTAGATATTTTGACTTTTTAAACGATTGAGAAGCCAAATCTCATTGAAAAATTGTATTTATCTTGTTTTTTTATTACGACAGGCATTAGTTCAGGCCTAAACGTCATTTTTAAAAGGGTTGTCCACTTCCACCCGCTCACATCACTTCATTAGTAACTTTTTAGAACGTCCAAAGTCTCCAGATCGCTTGCAAGGCAGTAGAAATACAGCGGCTTTGTAAAGTGCCCCGTGGGGGTTGCAAATACGTATTTAGGTGGGTGGAAGTCGAGTTGGCATATACTGATTGCTTGTAAATACTGCGGTGCCTTATAGAGCACATAATCGCGAGACCACTGGTGTTTTCCCTTCCTCAGCGGTATTATACCAGTTTGACTCTTCCTATATGCTTATCATTTCAATTGAGTTTGCCAGGTCTTGTGTCGTCTCTCTCGTACTAATAGAGTGCCTCCCTCACTCGTCAACCACACAGAATGATGAAGTCTACAGCAGACACATGCCGCAGAACTAAGACAGACCAGAGGGGGCAGAGAGGGAGAACTGAAGTGTGACGGGTGGGGGAAGTGTTGAGGGGATCGTGTTGTGAGCAAGTTTAATGGACACGGAAAGATGAAAAGGAACGAGTGATGGTTGCCGACGATAAATGGAGGAGAGGATGCAACGAAAGTGGGATGAAGGAAAGAGAGATGTAAGTGGAAAATGAAAAATTGAGAGCGGAAGAGAGGGATATTGGCAGACAACGGTCCCATAGTTGCCAATGCCACTGGGTAATGGTTCAATGATGCGTGTTAATGTGATTGTGCGTGCAAACTTGTTCGTCACAAGGTGCCCTATCGAGTGGAGCCACACTCTGGTTGCTAGAGACATCAAAAGACAGACACGCAGGAGTACGCTAAATAGACTATGTGTCGCTCTGATGAACCCAATTCATAAAGCGGCAGGAGAAGAAACACAAAGCGGACGCTGAGAGGTCGTGAAGATGGCAGGGGTAGACAATCCGGAGGATGGGAGAGAATTAAGCAGCGGCCTTATCTAGAGAAATAGACGAAGAAACGCTGTCTGGTTACAAGAATTCAAAATCGCCAAAGACCCCTGGAGATACCCAGTCCACCAACTGACAAACGACCACGTGTACAGACCTCGAGATGTTTCAGTATATAGAGCGGGAGTCGAACCACCAAAGGCTGTGGGCACCATTCTACACAAGGTTAATGGGGTTTATAACTAGTTGTACAACGGTTCAAATCGGATATGCGCCCCCATATATTTTACAGTACCAAGTTTAATATAAAAAAGGACCAACTGGAGCCAACTTAACCCTTTAGAGAACATTTCACAATGCTGCTCACGAGTACTCACTGTCCTCATTCACCAGCTTTGAGAGAGTGAGCCATGTGTGTTTGTGTGAGCTAGGTTCACAAATTAGTGTTATAACGCCAAATTTTCTGACCCATGGGTCATGGAATTTGTGAGAAGGGACTAATTTACATATAGTCACAGTTATATTATCATAAATACACCGGTGGTATAACCCCCAAAGATCGTTTGGAAAACCTATTACTATATCACGCCTTCTCCGATCACCTAGCTAACACACGCGTAGGGTATGATCTGTCCTAAGCTGCTCCAAAGTCAGTCCACTACCGAAAGGGCCTCTAGCACAGAGACAGTGACACAAGCACTGCTCATGACAACAAGACAGTTAAGGGGTGTGGCAATCCAGTTCGAAAGCCACAAGTGAGGAGTAAAGTGCAGCGATCCGGAGGCACCGCGCCCGGCGCACAGGCACCCAACTCACAGAGAGATGGCATTAATGTAACGCGCTTTCTGAGAGCCTATCCACACTGTAACGTGGGTACCAGAGAGGGGCGCTATTGTAGTCTCTGAACAAATCTCATGGTATGAGTCGGCACTCGATACGACACAACTGACCCGTATCTATGTCATGTGATACGCTAGACAGAGCTGGGTACGAGGAGTGATGTATTCCGGTACCACATACGACTGGGGAGATATAGAATATTCTACCCCAACTTGAAACTACAGCCCTCTGGCCAATACTGTGGATTATATTTTTTTTATTTTTTCAATACAATATTAAAACTAAATATACACAATAGTGGCCGCTTGCGCAAAATCTCATTTCTGCTCTACTTCTCTAATTTAACTTCCCGCGCCTGAGATCTCATAACTAATCTGTTTGCTAGAGCATTGCACTCACCAACTGGATTGAGAGCGCTCTGAGCACCATAACTTATAAGGAGATATGTGACTCTGGCCTCATAGGACTAGCTGATTTTATTCATTGGGCAAGTTACAAACTACGGCAACACAACCACAAACAAAACATATCTAAGTATTTCACTCTATAAAAAATGTATCTATATAATCACTATAAATGACATAATAGAGCCATACTAATTTAAGCAGAGTCAAAGGGCAGAGAGTGTTTAACTTTACACATTACTCTGTATCTAGTTGTTAATCATGTTGGCAGCTACTCATGAACCTCTACTCAGCCAACTATGAAGACTTTTTTCTCTCTAAAAACCCTCCGCTAGTATTACATAATTAGCACGTTGATAGAGTATGAACGATCCACAACTTGAGTATTTGTCTATGCGACAATTGTACGAACGATTGCGGCTGAGAGTATTCATAGTCAGCTCTACCTCATTACATCTCTGTTCCAAGAACCCGACTCCCATCTTACCTGCTATATGTTTCAATCCCCGTACCTTGGTTATAGAACGCCCTCACAGCATTTGAATGATATACATGGTGAGGGGTCTAAGATAGGAACACTTTGCGTGGCTCTACTCAGGTGTGCACAACATCAGGACAGCTACTTCTAGCTGACGCTACCCCTGGCGTCAGGCTCAGAAGGCTTCAAGAGTAGTGATCAGTACCTTTGGAGAGGGGGAGGGCTTAGACGACTGCCAACAATCCCCTTCGAGTAGTGGGTATACGTGAGGGTCCTTATAGAAATGAAACACTCTTTGGAGGAGGGAGGGGCTTTAGAAAACGAACACCACGTTGGAGGAGGGAGGGCTTTAGAAGCGAACAGCTCGCGCCATATGATAATAACTACATTATCTACCTGGGAGGAGGGAGGGGCTTAGAAACACTTAGGGTACCAGCCACAAACACAGGACAGGCTACATGCTGTAGCTACCGGGAGGCAAGAGGCTTAGAACAAACACTCTGGAGGAGGGAGGGCTTAGGTAGAGGGAGGGGCTTAGAATGAACACTTCTGGAGGAGGGAGGGCTTAAGAAATGACACCTGGATAGGAGGGCAGGGGCTGTAAACGAACACCTGGAAGGAGGCAGAGGCTTAGAACGATACAGCCTGGCGGAAGGGAGGGCGCTTCAGGCACCACGAACACCTGGAAAGGAGGCAGAGTGCTGTAGAACGAACACCTGGAGGAGCAAAGGGGCTTAGGAAACGAGACACCTGGAGGAGGGAGGGGCTTAGGCTTTAGAAACGAACACGCTGAGGAGGCAGATGCTTAGAACGAACACACTTGGAGGAGGGATGGTCTTAGGTAGAGGGGGTCTTGGGGACAGAGATGTAATGTAAGTAGCGCTGACATGTATCCCCAATTCTGACATTGCCAGACAATCTATGCTGTTCTAGATGCAAACAACATTTTTCTAAAGGGAGGGTTTACGGATGAACATCCCTGGAGTAGAGGTCAAATAAATGACTAGAAGAAGTTAAGGTGGACAGTACCCAACTTCTCTGCCCTGCGCATTGTAATGCTTTTTAATGTCTTTTAAGCTGTTGAGTGATCTGAATGGTGTTGTGATGTACAAGAACACCCTTGCCAACATATCCAATTTTCGTACCTTTCTAATGTGCAAATTTCTCTTTTTCACCATTGTTCAGATCGCCGAGTTATAGTACGCAGAAATGACATGGGCCTTTTTATTTTTATTCTTAATTAATTTAATAAAATGTAAAAAAAAATTACATCCACTGAGTGAATTCCTAAACGTCCCGATTCCCCTTCAGAGTTGCCCAACACAGACATGTACGGAGTTTTGTCGTCCACGGACATGGAAGAATTAGTTACCACAATCATAGGGAAGCCGTACAGGGCTAGTTAAGTCAGTAAGGTTTTTACATACACTTAGGTTGGACGTCATTATCTTGTGTTTTTTCTTCATACCATCCAACAAACATCCCTTGTTGACAAAGTATAGTTTTGGCAAGTCATTAGGACATCTATCTTTGTGGCATGACAACAAGTAATTTTCCAACAATTGTTTACGAAAGACAGACTGTGCAAGACCAGACTTATTATTTACCCATTTACAATTAATTTATAATCTACAATTCCAGTGGGTCCGAAATTTGGCGTATTTAATACTATGTCGGTACTATTCGTAGGGAAATATGGACGTGCGTGCGTAGTTGGTACTTGTAAAACTAATGGCGCAACACAATACGTGTATGGTAACTGCAGCGTGTAAAAAGTTGGGAGCAGGGGTTGCATGCTGTGGTGTGTCGTGACCGAGCAAGCTTTCTTTGTCTTCACTTTCATCTATTTTTTTTTTCCCAATAATGCCTGGCTATAATCTCTCTTCGGCCGATGCCACTCTGCCAATACTCACTATATTCATAATAATCTTTCTTTTCTTTTATATCTGTGACGGCATTTTTTTTAATGAATATGTTTTACTTGAATGGTAATCTCACTATAACTCTTTGCTTTTAATCTCTGCTCCTCCAGGCTGTTTCGTTGCTAAGCCCCTCCCTCCTCCAGGTGTCGTTCTAAGCCTCTGCCTCTCCAGGTTTTCGTTCTAAGCCCTCCCCTCCTCCAGGTGTTCATTCTCACACGTGGCCTCCCTCCTCCAGGCTGTTCCATTCTAAGCCTTCCTCCCTCTATTTCCATAAGAAATTCCCTCTCAGCCCTGTTTGTTCTACATTCTCTGCCTCCCGGTAGCTCTAGGGCAGTAGCGTCCTGTTGTTTGTTCAAAATGTTTGCGCATCTGCGTACACCAAGTGTTCTAAGCCCACTCCCTCCGGTCCAGTTGTGTTCGTCTTCTAAGCCACCTCCCTCCTCCAGGTGTTCGTTCGTATAGCCCCCCCGGCTCCAGGTGTTCATTTCTAAGCCCCTCCCTCCTCCTGGTGTTCATATCTAAGCCCCTCCAATCTCAAAGGTGTTCGTTCTAAGCCTCTGCCTCCGGTTAGCTCAGCAGTAGCTTGTCCTGTGTTTGGCTGTACCGCAAGTGTTTCTAATCCAGCTCCATGTCTAATGCTGCGTTCCACTCAACCTAAGTGTGTAAGCGCGTTAATTACCAGGTGTGAAGTTCGTCAACATACCACGTTGAATAGGCATGCTTCACCCTTTTTGCTGAACTTATATATGAAACTCGTTTGGCAGTGAAAGCTAATTGGCTAATGGCCACTCGAGTACCTAAAAAAGATACATATTATATATCTATTAACTATACATATTTAACATACTCTTCAGATACATTTTTTATAACACTAATCGTTTGTTTTGTTGCATTTAACTGGCCATAAAATGCTGTTGTAGAGGTCATTTCCTTAGTAGGTGACAGAGGTCAACATGTGGGAGAGTCAGAGCTCAGGGATGATAGATGAGTTTCCTCACTAGTTAGCTCACCAGGTAGGTCTCAGGGAGTGTTTCAAGTGGATTCTTCTCCAGTCGTAATATAGGTAAAAAAATTTATCAAATTCCACTTGCTAATACCTTTACGAATCGCTATCGGGTAGTTCCCTCTCTACTCACGCTTTTGTTCAGATCCACTTCTTATCAGCCGGGGTCTCCTAACCCCGGTACCTTCACTGGTCCTTAGCTGTCCTCTCGCGCTCTGGGGCTGTCGGGCATGTAATCAGTGCCGCGGTGCGGATCCCGGTCTCCAATCTATGTGCTGCACGATAACGTGTGCCCGTCTTCTTAGTGGACTGCAAGTCTTGGCCTGCTCTGCCTTGGTGACTGACTGAGTATGTCTAGTCGGTAGCAGACCTCAACGGAGGTGTACAGGTCGAGATTTGTGAGTTAAAGGAGCCTGTGGGAGGGTTTCTCCTGAGAGCACCCCGTCCCCCCTTTTTAGAAAAAGAAGATAGACACCCTTTCATCCAACAACGGCCATTATATCACACACTGGGGTCAACTGACCACACACTTATCGAGCGGTTGGTCTAACTCACGCTGTGTAACGAGACAGTGAGTTTTACTGTAACATTGCTCGAATCCAATCGTTTCTTCTTCTAGGGGTTTTAATGCTCCCCATTCGTCTTGTTTATAAACTTATGCACCATGTTCTATTAAAGTTTGGTCACTAGACTAAGTCGTGAGATCAGACCCCATACTTGGGGTGATGGGTGACCGAGCGCCAACGCGCACGTCCATGTGTGGTTTCGACAGGTATCCGGCAACAAAGAGACCTCTACTGCACCACGAGTTCTACATAGGATACTGTGTGGAGGTACTCCGGAACGAGAGGCAAGGAATAACTTAGACTCGAACTCCATGACGATGTGGACTGAGCGCATATAGAGACTCTCTTGGTCGCTACTGTAGAACACAAGGAAGCTTGAGATCTCATGGGTCAGATGGTCGCGCCTAAGTGCAGTCTGATGCTTCCCATTTTATCCCACACCCAAGACATCTAAAGAGTGTGCGTCTGTAGCCGGTAGGTAGACACAGTCAGACACGTGAAAACTAATTATGAGAGTACTTGTACCTATTAAACAAGTGGGTAATCTAGAACAAACGGTGTGGTATCGTGTTGCATTTGATCAATGTGTATAACAAGTGAGACGCCTGCTTAGGTGAAGAACATGAGACTCGTATATATTATATATGGTGAAACTCCTTAGAATTACCTAAAATCGCTGTGAGTCATAATGCTCAAAAAAAAAACAAGTAGTAAATTATAATAACAATCATTTGCAATCATGATAAGAATGAAGTCACAGCTCACATTCTCATATTCTTTTTGTATTAAAAAAAGGTCAAATACCGCTCATCCCATAGAAGGAATAAGCTTAAAGGTGATAGTTGGTGGTGGGTGGTGCAGGACCGAAGAGTTATCTCAAATAAACTCCCAGGTAGTCGCTCTGAGGTGTTATGGTGGCCTTAACATTCTGGTGAGAGAGATTATCTACATCACCTTGTTCCCTCTCGTCCTTTGGAGTGAGCTGAGGGAAGCGTTGTCACTTCCTAATCCTGTACGAGCCCAAGTCAGGAGGTGGGAGAAGAAGAAAGAGGGGCAGGAGGTGGAATGAAAGGTCCGGGGGGGAAGAGGAGGAGAGGAAAGCGATGTGCCAAGGGGAAAAGAACACTCTGTGTCAAGCACATGTGAGTGTGCTGAATATGAAAAGGAGGCCCTGGATACAGCAAACACGCATGCACCGTTTTTATACTATCCAATGAGGACAAGTCCACTACACACAAGCCCATTGTGAATGCCAGGAGTGGGCACCACTGCCGGAACTAACCAGGCGCCCAGAACCGATATTCTCTCAGAAGAATTTCTCTTTAAAATTCCTTACCTTTCTTTTACACTCATATCATTCTATTGCTGAGCACTTATTCCTACGATCTTCTTCTCTTATCCCCTCATTAGACTCAGACCCCGATTACGGTGAAATAATTCATTTGACGACATCACTCAAAATTACCACCCAAGACAATTTGAGAGAGAGCGGAGGAAGGCGAGAAAGTTTGAGGATATATGATCTTGTACTCCATTGTGCACTGTGATAAGATAGTGAGGAGGACCGAGCCTTGACAAAGTTAGAAAAAATAGCATCGAGTCACAATATAAACAACACTACCTTTTCCTCTAAGAAAGTTTGCGAAAGCAGAGGTCGTGAACATGTTACAATTGCTCTCACCCGCTTGTAGAACTCCATCATTTTTGACACAGAGTAGTACATATTAGCACACATTCGGTTCAAATGCTGTTGGAGTCACTATGAATATTGGGCAAGAGCAAAGCCGATGAGACGATGAAATAGCTCGCACCTGGGCGCTCTGGGCGTAGGGAGAAATATAGCCAGCGAGTGTCATATAAAGAGAAACCAGTTTATTCAATATAACAGACTACGCTCGGGATTCAATCGGAGTAGTAATATTCGAGAACGACTAGTGGACACCGACGCACTACATATAGACGGTGCCGTTACGTATCTCTCATTAATTACAGGATTCATTATGTAGGCAGGAAGAGACATGGTGTTCAGGCCAGAGACCTAACTGTTGTCTTAGAGGGAGTCGAGTACATGGCAGAACTGCTCGCAAACAAAGACTATCATGCATTGTATATATACATATATACAGCTGGATATACTTCGTAGAGCTGAAGAGGTTTTGCTGGTGTGTGGTGTTCTTAGAACAGCGTAGCTTAAATAAATGGTTAGTAGGTTCAGGGTTTTAGATGAGTAGGTGTCATGCCCCGATGTTTCCCCGGAAAAAAAAAACTTTCCCCTTCGGCCAAGGGCCCTTCCCCATCTTTTCCCTTTTTATAGGAGGTTTTAGAAGACAGTATGGATTGCGAGAACATCTTCAGAAGAATTCATGTTCTCATTCGTTACATTGGGAGAGCTGGAAGATTGGACACATCCTAGGGAGAGAGACAACAAGAGAGAGGGGAGGAGGGAGAAAAGAGGAAGAAAGGACCCAGAGGGAAAGAGTGAGGACTTAAGGCGACCATACGTTACCTTCATAATCAAATTACAAATGTTATTGGTCACATCAAAACCTGAGCAGATGTTATTGCGGTGTAACAAATGCTTGTGTTCCTAGCTTTTCCTCTAAGGTGCAGGGTTGAGTACCATGTGGTAGCATCTTGTGACAGTGCTAAGTTCAGGGCAGGGCCCAATCTGGGTGGAGGCCAGCTAGT
>NW_019946828.1:80865-89528 GCF_002910315.2 Salvelinus sp. IW2-2015 | reverse complement strand
GATGAACTTCATCAGAATGCAGTCCTAGGAATCCCAGGTCCCACATACCATGCTTGATTTCTTCGATAAATGTCCGTATTTATGTCCAATTATGCTACTTGGTTAGCGCTTTTGGTAAAACAATTCCATAGTCAACAAGCGCGTCCATATACGTGACGAAATATCCAAAAGTTCCGTAACAGTCAGTTAGAAACATGTCAACGATGTAGTTAAATCAATCTTAAGAATGTTTTAACATCTTGATAACGTTCCAAACGGAGAATTACATTTGACTTCAGTTGAGCGATGAACGGAGCTGCCTCTTCACGTGAACGCGCATGTTCAATGCGGTGAATCATTCCTGTCTCCTTCGGCCCCCTTCACATTAACGGAAGTCCCATCCCCCAAGACAAAGTTTATGACTGTTGACATCTAGTGGAAGCCGTAGGAGTGAAAAACCTCATCCATATCTGCGCTGTAAAATTTCAAGGAGGAGCTTGTTTGAAAAAATCTACCACCTCAGAAAAAATCCAAACAGGAAGGGAACTATCAAGTTTTTGCCTGCCATTATGGAGTTCTGTTATTACCTTTCACAGACATAATTCAAACAGTTTTAAAAACGTCAGAGTGTTTCTATCCAATGAACTATACTAATAACTAATTATGCATATATTAGCAACTATGACTGAGGAGCAGGCCGTTTACCTGGCACCTCTGTGCACCTTTCATCCAAGCTACTCAATACTGCCCTGCAGCGATAAGAAGTTAATAACATTTAGGCTACGATTACCCAGCAGGCTATGCGGGGCGGGGGCAGGTGGTTTGAAGAATGCCCTGCATGACTAAACAGAGTTTTCTAGCTGAAGTATATGTTCATTAAAAGTAGTTAAACCTATGCCCGGTTTGACAAGGAACAAACATAAACATGGTGTTCAGATTTGGTAGTTGCTATGACGAGACCGAGAAAAGAAAGGATTAACTGCAAATTTCCTGCAACAAAAATGTAACATTCTACCACAAGTCAAGTGACGTGAGTAGTCGAAGAGCTAGCTTGCGAGGCCAAATGAGCGCGCAGCAGCGAGGTGACAGCAGCGAGAGCGAGGCTGCATTGGAACTGGTTGAACGAGCAAGTTGATGAGCCACATACTGAAGTAAGAGAAATTGACACTT
The DNA here is from genome assembly GCF_002910315.2 of Salvelinus sp. IW2-2015. NCBI lineage: Eukaryota > Metazoa > Chordata > Actinopteri > Salmoniformes > Salmonidae > Salvelinus > Salvelinus sp. IW2-2015. Next base: position 88,379 of record NW_019946828.1, on the reverse strand, counting down.
TCTGTTCTCCGTCATGGATAGGCTTAGTCCTCCTACTCTATGCAGTTAACAGGCAATCTAGCTGACAATGGAAGTTTCAAGCAGACTTCAAACTCTACCTAGCAGCCAGTGGAGCAGGGGGAGATGACAAATTAAAGCTCCCATTTTTCTGCATGTTATTGGGAGATGCATTGGACATTTGCAATAGCTTTCAGCAAGACGAGGCAAACTTGACATTGACTGTGTCTAAGGCTAAATTTGAGGAGTACTATGTAACCAAGTCAGAAATGTCACATTGAGAGTGACAAGTTTTTCTCTCATGATCAGAAACAGGGAGTCAGTTTGACCAGTATTTGGCTGAGGTTGAACACACTGAGCAAATCTGAAAATGCTTGAAAATCTGAAAGACTCACTACGTTGAAAGACAGGATAGTCTGTGGCATACTTTAATAATGACTCAAGGAAGACGATTGCTGTGTGAGAAAGATTTAACTTTGGATAAAGCAGTGAAATGTGTCGAGCAGCTGAAACCACCAGAGCACAAGCTAAAGAGCTGTGAAAGGATGAATGTCAGTGCGTGCCATAAAGAGGCGCAACACACACACGCCTTTACAAAACAGAAACAAGCAAAAGAGAAATCAAAAACACTACATGTGGAAAATGTGGATTATCCACAGCCCAAAAAATGTCCCTGCATATGGAAAATCATGTAACAACTGTGGCGAAAATAATCATTCTCAAATGCTGCAAAGCTGAGGCTACAAAAGAAAAGATTCACACGTCAAGGAGGAGATTGAAGAATTCTTTGTTGATTCTGTGGAAATATGCAATCAGTAAAAGCTGAATGGATTGTGCCATTGACTGTGAATGAATCTATAATACCATTCAAGTCTTGATACTGCGAGCCACAGGTTAAACCTTTGTTGTCCCTGGATGACTACAAAAACACCTGAAAGTGAAGAGCAAAATAACCCGCGTGAAAATTAAGGTTACTGGTATTCTGGGGAGAACGTACCATCAAAGGAAGCTGCATAGTAACTTTACAGCACAAAGGAAAAACAGTTCAAAGCACAGCTGCTGATTATGGAAAAGAGTGTTCCTATTCTAGAGATCAATGCCGTGTGAAAAGCTGAATTTGGTGAAAAGAGTGTGATGTAGTGACATCATAGACTGAAAATGACCAATAATCTCTACTGGCTGAGTATGAGGATGTTTTTAAGTTGATGTTTCGAGAACACAATGTACTGATGACAAAATTACTCCAGGTTGCATGCATGCAGAAAAAGTTCCATTTGCACTGAGGAAAAAGCTCAAGGAGGAACTCGGACGCATGGAAGTCATCACAAAAAATGGAATGAACCTACAACTGGGTAACCTCACTGGATATTATGGCATCTCAGAATAGTGCTAGACCCGAGAGATCTTCAACAAAAGCAATGCTAGAGCGAGCATTTCAAGTTGCCAACCAGAGAAGAGATAATTGGCAGTTTGCTGGAGCAAAGTGGTTCAGTAAGCTTGATGCCCCATCAGATTCTGGCAAATGAAGCTAGATGATGCAAGCTCAAGGCTATGCACATTCAACACACCGAGGGCAGGTAACAGAATTTGTCCCGTCTACCATATGGATTCTCTCAGCGCCAGAGGTCTACCACAAGCAATCCACATGATCTTCAAGCACATTCCAGGATGGAGACCATATGGATGACATCATCGTCTGGGGTCCACAAAAGAAGAACACAACTCGAGAGTGAGCAAGTGCCGACCTGACACGGAAAGCCCTAAAACTAAACGAGGACAAATGCGAGTTGGTGTGAAAACACTTAACCTTCTGTCCCGTGGCTATCTGGTAGAGCATGGCGCTTGCAACGCCAGGGTTTGGTTCATTCCCCACAGGGGACCAGATGAATATGTATGAACTTTCCATTGTAAGTCGCTCTGGATAAGAGCGTCTGCTAAATGACTTAAATGTAATGTAAATGAGATGTACTTTCAGAGAATAGAGTGAACCAGAACCGAGGAAAACATTTGGCCATAACAACTTTGAAGAGCCCGGGAAAAAAACAAAAAAAAAAAAAAAAAAAAAAAAAAAAAAAATGGGACGACGTGAGACGCTTCATGGGCATGATCACCTACCTTGAAAAGTTCATACCTCAACTGTCCAAGACATCACTACAGGAACCTGGATGCAGCAAGGTGGTGTGTGCAGAGAGAATTGCACCGCGATCCTATGAGATCCAAATGGACATGGATCACAACTGAGACGAAACAAGAGGGATCTTAAGGCTTCAGCCATTCACTCAAGGGACTGAAGATCATCAGGAAGACACTGCTGAAGCGTCAAATGCCTTAGCAATGGACAATTCAGTCAGAAACAGAAGTGTTTTCAGGAAGCACTTCAGCAGAAACGACCAAAGAGGACTGTCAGAGCCCCTGAAAGGATTATTGAGAATTGCTATTGAAAAAAAAGAAAGGGGCACCTGGACTGAATGTTTTTTTGTGAAAAGAAATAGAGCCACAAAGAGTATTGTTGACACGACTATATTTAGTTGAAGAAAAAAAGATCACCAGAATATGTTTATTACCTCTAAAGTGATGTTTAAAAAAATTAAAAAAAAAATTAAAAGGGAAAAAATTAGCTGTTATGCAGGTTTGAGTAAACAAATGTGATGTGTAGTTACAGAGAAAAGTAGTTTTCTTTTAAAGGAAGGAAGATGTGTTATGGTTAATAACATTTAGACTATTCTAGGCTATGCGGGGGGGGGGCATACACAACCCCGCCCTCTGCAATTGGGTCCTGGACTTGACGGGCCGCCCCAGTGGTGAAGGTAGAAACAACATCCCACTTCGCTGACCTTCAACACTGGGGCCTCACAAGGGTTTTGCTCAGCCCCTCCTGTACTCCCTGTTCACCACGACTGCGTGGCCATGCACGCCTCCAACTCAATCTGTCAAGTTTGCAGACGACACAACAGTATGGGCTTGATTACCAACAATGACAAAACGCTCTACAGGAGGAGGTGAGGGCACTCGGAGTGTGTGTCAGGAAAACAACCTCCTCACTCAACATCAACAAAACACTGGACTTCAGGAACAGCACCCCCTTATCCACATCGAAGGGACAGCAGTGGAGAAGGTGGAAAAGTTTTAAGTCCTCGGCGTACACATCACAGGCAAACTAAAATGGTCCACATCACACAGACAGTGTGTGAAGAAGGCGCAACAGTGCCTCTTCAACCTCAGGAGGCTAGAAAAAATGTGGCTTGTCACCTAAACCCTGACACAACCTTTACAGATGCACATCAGGCATCTTGTCGGGCTGCTCACAGCCTGGTCGACAACAGCACCGCCCTCAACGCAGACTCTCCAGAGTGTGGTGCGGTTCTGCACAAATGCATCACCGGAAGAACTATCTGCCACCATGACACCTACAGCACCCAGATGCACAGGAAGGCCAAAAAATCATCAAGGACATCAACCACCCGAGCCACTGCCTGTTCCCACGCTACATCCATAAGCGAGGTAGGTACAGGTGCATCGAAGCTGGGATCGAGGAGAACTGAAAAACAGCTTCTATCTCAAGACATCAGACTGCTAAACAGCAATCACCTATACTCAAAGAGGTCTGCGGCTACATTGACCCACTTTCTAATAAATGATCAACTCGTCACTTTATGCAATAAACTCTTAAAATGCCACTTTATTAATGTTTACATTACTCTAATCACATGTAGATACTGTACTTTATACCATCTATTGCACCTTCGCCATCGCTCATCCATATACTTACATTGTACATATTCTCATCACCCCTTTAGATTTGTGTGTATTAGATAGTTGTTGGGGCATTGTTAGATTACTTGTTAGATATTATTTAATTATTACGCGCGCCTGTCGACTAGAAGCACAAGCATTTCGCTACACTCACATTAGCATCTGCTAACCATGTGTATGTGACAAAATCAAATTGATTGATATTGACAGGTGTGACCGGTTGGAATGAACACAGAAACATCCCTCTTTAACTTAGGCCAAAATAAGGTCTCAGTTGCGATTGTAGGTTTTCCTCGCCCATATGTCCAGCAACAGAACATCGTTGTGGGAAGTTCAACACCAACTCACAACTTAACTGATACAACAACCAGACTAACAGCCTCCCCCACAAAACTACTACTATGAGACACCCACTTTCTCATCAGGACATCATCCTGGGGAAAGTAGCCATGGGCGACATCACCAAACTGTTCCACAGGCACAATTTTGTCACGCAACTCTTCTAATGTGGGGTCAGCCCGTTGCTCCTTGATTAGATCTGAGCGGGGCACAGATAACGGGATCACAGGAAAAGGAGTGACATTTTTTTTTTTTTACATCGTTAGCCAGCGAACAGTGAACAGGTCGCCACTACTCATGGACCACGTCACGCATAGAACACCTCTGGGGAAACTCTGCGCGCTGTCATCAGGAATCCTTACAAACGACGGCTTAGCGGAAACCACTAGAGATGGAGACACGACAGGCCATACATGCTCACCAGCCAAGTTATTCCCAAGGTTAACGTCGATACCCTCAATAGGCAACGAAGGATGTACAACAACCTTGCCTTTAASCAGTTCAGAATCCAACATCAGTTTATGCAATGGAACTGACAGTGTTCAACCCGATTCCCCTAATTAAAACACTATTCCCCAAATCAGTCTCAGCAGAGAAGGGTAACACAGACTCTAACACAAACGACTGAGGCACCTGTGTCCCTCGATCTTCACTGGCACTGGGTCACAAAACCCTCCGTAATGAAAGGTAAATATTGTCGAATTGACGCCACGTAAAATGTTGTGCAACACAGCATTCCTAAACTAGCCAACAATGTCTGCTGTGTGGATCGAGCAGTCAACAAGTCGAGCAGTCATTTGAAAGAGTAACAAAATTTCAGCAAGACAACTCAAAGGCGAAATCCAATAAAGCCAAGGTAATGGAATTCGTTGCCCTTGAAAAGCAACCGTTCTCTGTCGTAGGTGATGTTGGCTTTYGACGACTGGTTGAGCACCGGTACACACTACCAAGTGCGCTATTTTTCAGATGTTGCCCTACCGGAGTTACAYAGTAATAGCGTCACTGCTGTTAGCTTCACGACATGCATACTATGGAAYGCCGTTTGAGTCTTTGCGTGTCAAAAAAAGATACAGTATCACTGTCAAAGCTGTACAAAAAAGTCTGCAAACAAGCAAACACCAGCCACAAATGTGTTTACAATACCGCGTTGGTAATAAAGCATAATTTGTTCGACCGCAACTTCTGGGGTAGCTAGCTTTAGCTTGGTACCTAGCTAGCACTAATACAACCAGCCTGAAAACAAATGACTGCACGTTCTACTGGTCATTTCATTATTCTTAGCAATGATTTAGGAATCCTTGTGAGTAAGTATTAGCTAGGTTGCCACTTGTTGTTCGCCTATTGAAATTGAACTTCAGTTCATGAAAATAAATCGCTAGCCAGCTACTTAACCCTGTTGCCCAAAGCTAACGTTATAAGCAGCCAGCTAGCTTCATCTGGCTAGTGAGGCTCACCGACGTGTATGTTGTGAAGCCAGCCACAATAAGGATTAGGCACAATAGTGGATTTGCAGTTCGCCTTCAAAATAAAGTATGTCATTGACAGTGATGCACATGATACAAATAGTAGAATATCATAGATCCTTATTGTGGCTAGCTTCACAGATGAGTCCGACCACCATTAATCAAAATAAGAACTGTTAAAAATTAGGGTTATTTTAGATGACACCTAGCTAATAGTTAGCTAGCTAACTATAGCTACTGAAACAGAGTGTTGTTTTGCTATGTTTTGGGAAGAACATTGTTGCATCCATGAGCTAGTTAGCTTTTTTTATGACCAGCAGAGACCCAAACGGCGTTCATAAGAATCATGATTGAGAATAAACGACTGAAAAAATGAACAACGAAACAGCACAGTAAGTAAGTGAAAGAAATAGGTTTTGATTATGTTTTACTGGTAACAGAGACATATTATGGTGGAAAATACTTATTTTCCACCATAATTTGCTAATAAATTCATAAAAATCCTACAATGTGATTTTCTGGATTTTTTTTCTCATTTTGCTTCATAGTTGAAGTGTACCTATGATGAAAATTACAGCTCTCTCATCTTTTAAGTGGGAGAACTTGCACAATTGGTGGCTACAAAAAATACTTTTGCCCACTGTAAATGCCAACAAAATAACTTTTCGTGTGTGTCACCCTATTATAACTACGGACAAGTCCAGTAAGACACACATTTTATTTACTCAATGACGACCTAAAACCACCGGACGACGCCCTTAGTGGGACCCGCCTAATCACGGTCCAGATGTGACTACCAAGCGCTGGATTCCCGAACCAGGATCTGTTAGTGACTCCTTACTAGCATCTGAAGATGCAGTCCTTAAGACACTGTGTGTGTGTTAACTATTTAACTGTACTAGAATGCTTAAAAGGCCGCTAAAATGTTAAATATCGTTTATCGGTATCAGGTTTTTTGGCAAGGAAAATATTGGTATCGGCCAAAAATGTCATATCGATGGATCACAAAAATGTACCCTTAACCCTGAACAGGACATTCGTTTTTCCAATGACCTGAACTCTGACAGTAGTGACACTTGACTGAAGTCCGCTTTACCACGGGAGCCAGGCTCAACCCTAGATGAATTAATCTCTTCCCGTGAACCAGACTATCTTGGTGGGCGAGGCTCAAATCTCTCAGAACGTCCCCACTCACTCCGAATACGGTGCTCTGCAAAGCCACTTTTGTGAGTCAAAACATACTTGTCTGTCAAAAGTCATAAACGCAGAGACGGAACACCAGCAATTAAACTGAAGATCTCGCACAAACTCAACATGAGTGTTTATCAGCCCTKTTTTAAAGTTCAATATCATTGGTGGTAAGCCACAGGAACCAATTCATAAACCTGTAACAGCCATTTTAACCTTAACACTGTCAGCTACACCAAGAGCGGAATTTGCTTCCAGCACTTTACTAGTAAACACACTGCAACATTAAAGTGCGATCATAATCAGGCCAACTCCTAGCATAAGCAACACACTCAAACAATRAAAATAACATCTCAGGGTCYKTCTCATTAAATTGACAACAGCCATAAGTTTCCACCAATATCAAATGTGTCCGGTGCACAACCGAGAAAGGAGCAACCCCTAGGTAAATCAGGGTCACCTTCCCAAAGTAAAGAGAAAGCTTTCCTTCCCTAACCAATTCTAGCCGCTCTTGTTGCAGCTTGATTTTAGCACGTGCCAAATCCTGTTTAAATTCCAATTCCTTTTATTTTGTCTTTACCCCAAATTTCGTGATATCCAATTGTTAGTTAGTCTTGTCCCATCACTGCAACTCCCGTATGGACAACGGAGAGGCGAMGGTTGAGAGCCATGCGTCCTCTGAAACATGACCCTGCCAAGCCGCACTGCTTCGTAACACACTGCTCGCTTAACTGGAAGCCAGCCGCACCAATGCGTTGGAGGAAACACTGTACA
>NW_019946828.1:72115-80840 GCF_002910315.2 Salvelinus sp. IW2-2015 | reverse complement strand
ATCTGCAACTGTGTCACCGTGCATGCGCCCGGTCCGCCACAGACGTCCGCTAGAAGTCGATGTGGACACAGAACATCCCAGCCATCCGACAAGGAAGCCAAACCCTCCCTAACTCTGGAACGACGATGGTACCAATTGTGCTAACACCTCATGGTTTTCCCGGTCGCAGCCGGTTGCGACACAGGGCCCGATCGAACCCCAGGGTCTGTAGTGACAGCCGTCAAAACAACACCCATGAGTACCTAACAATATGAATATCTTATCAGATTGGCCTTCAATACCCTAACATAACTTTTTTGACATTTATCACTCATTTCAACAAGTGTTCAGCGATATCAGAGCAGCTTTCTTTAGAACTCATTCTAACAGTTCTGTGATGGAACGCGAATGAACTCATCACAGAACGCCATAAGTCACAAGTAACTGCAACCAATCTCTGCCCCCTCTACTGAGCGACACAACCGGACCACAAACCAGAAACGCCCAATCCACACACTCCGAGGCCCACAGGAGATCCTACTAATGACCGATTTTTGCTGCGCGACTGTAGCTCGCGCATGTGGAAAAAAAACGCACACGCTGTTATATCCCCCTAAAGCCAGAGTGTTCCCGAGACAACTGACTCTGTCCAATGGACCACAAACACAAAAATAAACAGAATATGCCTATATCTCCGGGTATGTAATATGGTACTTAACATTTACCTTGATTTTTGTGTGTGTGTACCATCCTCTCTCTCTGAGACCCGTATGTCCCGCACACAGCAATAGAGCCAAGCAGTTCCACCAGGGCCCTGAGAAACAACCAAATGATTCCCTCTCACCCACTCACAGCTGGGTCAATGTTTAATCCAAACCAATGGCCATACCCAGTAGCTTAACACTAGTACAATTAGGCCCACTGGCCATACTTTCCAGGCAACAGGACATCTAGTTTTGCATGTCACAAGGACCACACACAATCACTATCGTCTCTTAAGGCACATAAAACCGAACACTTATAAGACATCAGGCTGAATACCACCAAAGTCACCTAATTAGCAATTACACATCATAAAACAAAAAAATACTATATGCAACCAAAATTGTCTAGGAAACCATATCCTTCTGAAATCCAAGCAGCCCAATAAAGTAAACTACAGTTTAAAGTCGGAATTTCACAAACACCTAGCCAAGTACATTTAAACTCGGTATTCAAACTCCTGACATTTGAGAGTCCTCGAAGAAATTCCCTGTCTAGTCAGTTAGGATCACCACTATTAATGTGACACTGTTCAGAATAGAATAGAGATGATTATTATCATATTTCTTTCTTTCATCAAATTCCCAGGTCAGAATTACAATAACTCAATTAGTATTCGTAGCTTGCTTTTAAATGTTTAACTTGTCAAACGGTTTCAGGTAGCCTTCCCAAGCTCCCACAATAATGGTGAAATTTTGGGCCCCATTCCACCTGACAGAGCTGTGTTAACTGAGTCAGTTTGTATGTCCTCTTGCTCGCACTACTCCACGCCTTTTCACACTAGTTCTGGCCCACAAAATATTCATCGATTAGAGTCATGGCCTGTATGGTGACTCCAATAGCTTGACTTTGTTGTCGTCTTTAAGCCATTTTTGCGCCTAAATATAACTACAAGTATGCTTGGGGCAATTGTCCATATCTCAGAAAGACCCATTCGCGACCAAGCTTAACCTTCACTAGGTAGGGGGCACATCGAAATTTGGATAAAAGCATGCCAAAGAATTAGACTGCCTGCTACTCAGGCCCCAGAAAGCTAAGATATGCATATACATAGTAGCTAGTAGATTTGGATAAAACATTCTAAAGTTCCAAAACTGTTAAAATAATGTCTGTGAGTACACAGAACGAAAATGGCACGAAAAACCCGAAGAAAATCAAACCAAGAAGTACTAAATTATTTATGATAAGGCTGTATTTCTCCCATTGAAAGCATCCACCATACAAAGATAGACCCCAGTTCACGAGTCTGTCTCGGCTTCCTCTACATGGCCAGTCTTTAGCATTGTTCAGAGCTTTATCCTAAAATGAGGGAGATACAGCACTATTCAAACGATGGCACAGGGAACTTTCCAGCCATGAGTCCTGCGCCTGGTCGGGAACGTGCCTTCCTTGTTTCTCTTTTTCTATTGACGAAAGCTCTTTTGTTCGTTGAAAATTTATTTATGACAAAAAACAACCGGATGATGTGATTTAAAACATCGTTGCATGTTTCTACTAACTTTAATATTATCCTTTAAAAACTTTTCGTCTGGACATGAGCAAGTCGCCGCCTTGAGCCATCGGGTAAACCGGACAAAATGCACAAACAAAAAAGAGGTTTTTGGTTCATAAAGAAGAGACATTATCGAACAAAAAACATTTAAATTGTCTACATGAGACCTAGGAGTGCACCAGATGAAGAGCATCAAGGTAGTGATGCATTTTAATTCTATTATCTGACTTTGTGAGCACCTCTCCTTGGTATGAAAATGGACTGATGTTTTCTGGCTAGAAGCAGCCCTAACATAATCCCAAAGTGTGCTTCCGCCGTAAAGGCCTGTTGAATCTGACACGCGTTGCATTAAGGAGAATTATCCTTTATTCAATGTTTAAACCTTTATCATTTACAATAGTTATATGAGTATTTCTGTAATTTGATGTGCTATCTGCACTTCACCTGAGGATGTTGTTGAAACAATGCATTCCCCCCACCCCCCCCACTTTGAAAAAACCAAAAAAAAACCGCCAACCCAAAAATGGGTTTTTTAAAAATAAACTGACACAAAAAGATTATTTTTTTTTTGGCGATAAAATATTAACTTTATCGAAATCAAGAAACATACATCGTATGTGTAACATGAAGTCCATCTGTGAGATCATCAAAAGGTAGTGGATATAATATTTATCTCTATTCTCCTGCTTTTTTGACCCTCTCTTGGCTGAAAAAATGGCTGTATGGTCTGTACTAGTGCGACCTAACTATAACCGCATGGTGTGCTTCCATAAACCTTTTTGAAAAAAATCGACACTGGTGGTTGGATTTACAAGAAGTTTTCTTTAAAATGTCGTAATGCAACTTTATGTTTGAGAATTTAATCTACTGGATTCTGGTTGTTTTGAATTGGCGCCCTGCAAATTCACTGGCTGTTGGTCAACGCGCGTCCCACTGGTACTCCTGAGCTGATATCTTGAGATTCTTGCTTCATGATGCCATCTATTTTGTGAATCCCCATTCCCTCGCTGCAGTAATCAGCCCCATAAGCATGAGGTCTGCACCCAAGTGCTTCACCGGTTTGGATGTGTTGTTCTTACGGGCTGCAAGCCTCCCCCCTTTTTCCTCCCAACATAACGACTGGTCATTATGGCCAAACAGTTCGATTTTGTCTTCATCAGACTATGAGGACTTTTCTCCAAAAAAGTACGGATCTTTTTGTCCCCATGCTGCAGTTGGAAAACCGGGTCTTGCTTTTTTTATGGTGTTTTTGGAGCATGCTTCTTCTTGCTGAGCAGTCCTTTCAGGTTAGCGATAATATGTCTCGTTTACTGTGATATAGTACTTTTGTACCTGTTTCTTCCAGCATCTTCACAAGGTCCTTTGCTGTTCAGGATTGATTTGTACTTTCTTGCACCAAAGTACGTTCATCTCTAGGAGACATAACGTCCTCCTTCCTGAGCGGTATGACGCTGCTTGGTTCATCGTGTTATACCTTGTGTACCTATGTTGTACAAATGACATTAAATAGAATTGCTCTCCACGGATAAATCCAGAAACTTGTGAGTACAATTTATTCTTTCTGAGGTTTTGCTGATTTCTATTGATTTTCCCAATGTCAAGCAAAAGCTAACTGATTTCCAAGTAGCCTGAAATAACATCACAGGTACACCCATTCAACTTGACTCAAATGATGTCAATAGCCTATCAGAATGCTTTTAAAGCCATAACAAATTGTTGCAATCCAGCTTTTTAAAGCACAGTCAACTTAGGTATGTAAACTCTGACCGACGGAATGCGTGATACCAGTGAATTATAAGTGAAATGATCTGTCTTAAACAATGTTGGAAAAATGATCTTGTGTAGCACAAAAGTAAGATTGTTCCTAACCATCGTGTGTTGTGATTTTCTGAACTTTTGTTTCGATGCCTCTCGCATATAATATACACACACACACCAGTGGCTTGCGAATGGTATTCACCCCCCTGGATTTTCCTTTTTTGTTGCTACAAAATGGAATTAAAATAGATTCTTGGGGTTTGTATAAAATCTGATTTACACAACATTACTACCACACTTTGTAAGATGAAAAAATCTTTTGTGTGAAACAACAAGGAATAAGACAAAAAAACTGTAACTTGAGCGTTGGCTTAGCAGTACTTAGGGTCATTGTCCGCTGGACGATGAACATCCCGTCCAGTCTGTAAATCTCTGAAGACTGAAACAGTTCCTCAAGAATTCCCTGTTTTTTAGCGCCATCCATCATTCTCAATTCTGACCAGTTTCCCAGTCTTGCTGATGAAAAACAACCCACCCGCATGATGCGCACCATACATAATTTCAACTGTGAGGTGGTGTTCTCGGGTGATGAGAGTGTTTGGGTTGCGCAAGACGACTAGCTCGTTGTCCTGATGGCTCAAAATGCACACCAATGATGTCTCTCCTCTGACCACAGTCACATGCTTCTAATATTGTTCTGGTAAATCAACCAAACGTGATTTGCTTATTTTTTTCTGAAGCAATGCTTTTTTCTGGCCATCTTCCGTAAAAGCCCAGCTCTGTGGAGTGTAATGGCTTAAAGTCGGTCCTATGAGACAGATACTTCAACCTCCACTGGGGAGCTTTGCAGCTCTTCAGGGTATCTTTGCTCATCTTAGGGTTGCCTTCTGAATTAAATGCCCTCACATTTGCGTGTCCGATGACTTTTGGTGGGCGCTTTCTGGCAGGTGCGTGGTGCCAATATTCTTCCATTTTTTAATAATGGATTTAATGTACTTCCCGTGGGATGGTAAAAGTTTCGGATAATTTTTTATAACCCATCCTGAATCTGACTATCTCCCCCACTTTGTCCCTGACCTGTTTGAGAGTCCTTGGTTCTTCATGGTCGCTTGCTTGGTGTCCCCCTTGTCTTAGTGGTGCAGTATCTGGCTTTCAGAACAGTGTATATAACTGAGATCAATGTGACAGATTCATGTTGACACTTAAATTCGCACACAGGTGGACTTATTTAATCTAATTATGTGACTTCTAAAGGTAATGGTTGCATCCAGACTTATTAGCGGGTCTTCACATAGCAAAGGGGGTGAATACATAAGGCAATGCACACTTCCTTTTATTTTTAAATAATCTTTCTTTTTAAACATTATGTTTCCTTCACTTCAACAATTTGGACTATTTTGTGTATGTCCATTACATGAAATCCAAAAAAAATTCATTTAATTTAGCAGGTTGTAATGCAACAAAATAGAAAAGAAGCTTAAGTGGGATGTAATACTTGTGCAATGGTGTGTGTGTGTGTGAAACTCAGCAAAAAAGAAACGCCCCTTTTTCAGACCCTGTTTTTCAAAGATTATTCATAAAAGACCAAAATATACTATCACAGAATTTCTTTCCATGTAAAATGTTGTAAACAGGTTCCACTGCTTGTCATATATAAACCATAAACAATAGATGAACATCTGCACCTTTGGAACGGTCGTTAAGACACTAGACAGCATACGAGTATGGTAGGCAATAAGGGTCCAGTTATGCAAACTAGGACACTAATGAGGCCTTTCTAACTGACCGACGAAAAACACAAAAGAAAGACCTGCCCAGGTCCTGCCATCTGCGTGCTAACCGTGTCTGTAGGACATCGCAAGGAGGCAATGAGGATCTGCAGATATATGACCAGGACACAAACAATGCGACAATGTACGTACGTGTGAAACCCCTAAGAACAGCCCTACAGGAGACAGGACGGACAGCTGATCGTCCTCTAGCAGTGGCAGACCAATGTGTAACACTGCACAGGATCAGTACATCCGAACATCACACCTGCGGGACAGGTTACAGGAATGGCAATCAAACACCCTGCAGCACATCCTTCATCTAGGTGCTCAGATCTGTGCCAAGTATGCTAGAAGAAAGCACTGGACTGATCGGGCGGGCGGGGGGGGCCCTTTTGTAGGCCTGTTGTAAGGCAGTCCTCACGGCAACGAACGTCAACCCAAGGCACATAACCCACGTCACTGGACAGACAGGACTGCAAAAAGTGCTGTCACTGATGAGTCACAGTTTTGTCTCACCCAGGGGGATGGTCGGAATTCGCGTTTATGTCCGAAGCAATGAAGCGTTGACACGAGGCCTGTAACCTGGAACGGAATCGATTTGGAAGTAGAGGGTCGTCATGCGGTGTGTCACAGCATAATCGGAACTGAGCTTGTTGTCTTTTGCAGCAAATCTCAACTCTGTGCTGTCTATACAGGTAAGACATCCTCCTCCTCATGTGTACCTTACCTGCAGGCTCACTGAACAATGACCCTCCAGCATAACAATGCACCCAGCCATACTGCTCGTTCTGTTCGTGATTTCCTGGCAAAACATGAATGTCCAGTGTTCCTGCAATGGTCAGCCCGAAGAGCCCGAGGAATCTCATCCCGATGAGCACGTATTGGACACACTTTGAGAAAGAGGTGAGGGCTAGGGCTAGGGCCACTCCGCACATGAAGATGTCCGGGAACTTGCAGGTGCATTGGTGATAGAGTGCGGTAAGAACACTCACAGCAAGATACTGGCAAAAATCTTGTGCAGTCCATGAGAGGAGATGCACTTGAGCAGACTTTAAATATGTATGGGACCCCCAGCACATTGGACTGTTACTTTAGAAAATTTTGACCCCACACTTTGGTCAGGGAAGAGCGACATAATTCAATGCTGTTATGCACTTTAAGGGGGGGAGCTTAAGTCTGTATTGCCCCAGCGACAGCCCCGAAACCTGAAGATCTGGAGAAAGGTCTGTAGAGGAGTGGGCCAAATCCCGCCTGCCAGTGTTGCACACCTGGCCAAGAACCTAGACAGGATAACTATACGATCTTGCTAATTGCTCAAACAAAGGTTTCTGTAACCAAATATTAAGTTCTGCTTTTCTGATGTACAAATACTTATGTCATGCAATAAAATGCAAATTAATTACTTAAAAATCATACAATGTGTATTTTCTGTATTTTTGTTTAAGATTCGTCTCTCACAGTTGAAGTGACCTATGAAAAAATTACAGACCTCTACATGCTTGTAAGTAGGAAAACTGCAAAGATCGGCAGTGTATGCCTACAATACTTGTTCTCCACGTATATATAAATATATTCGTACTTTGATCACGTTCGGCAGCTAATAAGCTTGCTGCACACATGATTTTGGGAGTTTCTCACATTATTCTCTACATATCCTCCAAGCTTCTGTCTAGGTGGATTTGGAGGAGTATTGCTGCACGCAATTGGTTCAGGCTCTAGAGATGTTTCAAGTCCTGGCTCTGGCTGGGCCACTCCAAGGACATTGACTTGTCCCGAAGCCACTCTTGCGTACGTTGGCTGTATGCGTAGTCTATTCCCAGTCCCTATTCCATTGAAAAACATCCCACAGCTATTAGCATAAAGCCATATTAAATTTTGGATGAAAAGCATGCCCAAATTAGACTGCCTGCTACTCAGGCCCAGAAGCTAGGATATGCATATAATAGTAGATAGTAGATTTGGATAGAAAACATTCTAAAGTTTCCAAAACTGTTAAAATAATGTCTGTGAGTATAACAGAACTGATATGGCAGGMGAAAACCCGAGGAAAATCCAACCAAGAAGTACTATTATTTTGAAAGGCTGTTTTTCCATTGAAAGCCTATCCACCATACAAAGACTTAGGACCCAGTTCACGAGTTCTGTGGCTTCCTCTACATGTGGCCAGTCTTTAGGCATTGTTTCAGGCTTTTACTCTGAGAAATGAGGGAGATACAGCACTTTCAATCAGTGGCCAGGGGAAATTTCCAGCCATGAGTCCTGCGCCTGGTCGGGAACGTGCCTTTCTTGTTTCTCTTTTTCTATTGACGAAGCTTTTGTTCGGTTGAAATATTATTTATGACAAAAACAACCGGATGATTGATTTTAAACATCGTTGGCATGTTTCTACTAACTTTAATATTACTTTTTAAAAACTTTTCGTCTGGACTTGAGCATTCGCGCCTTGAGCATTCGGGTTACCGGACAAAATGCACAAACAAAAAGGAGGTTTTTGGTCATAAAGAGAGACATTATCGAACAAAACAAACATTTATTGTCTAACATGGAGACCTAGGAGTGCCACCAGATGAAGATCATCAAAGGTAAGTGATTCATTTTAATGCTATTTCTGACTTTTGTGACACCTCTCCTTGGTAGGAAAATGGCTGTATGTTTTTCTGTGGCTAGGAGCAGACCTAACATAATCCCAAAGTGTGCTTTCGCCGTAAAGCCTGTTTGAAATCTGACACAGCGGTTGCATTAAGGAGAAGTTTATCTTTATTCATATGTTTAACACTTGTATCATTTATCAATGTTTATGATGAGTATTTCTGTAATTTGATGTGGCTATCTGCACTTTCACCGGATGTTTGTTTGAGACAATGCATTTCTGAACATAACGCACCAATGTAAACTGAGATTTTTGGATATAAATATTAACTTTATCGAACAAAACATACATGTATTGTGTAACATGAAGTCC
>NW_019946828.1:46598-61249 GCF_002910315.2 Salvelinus sp. IW2-2015 | reverse complement strand
TGATGGGTCTGGTTTATTATAACATTAAGTTATCCATCCTAATGACGTTAGGGGATGTCTGTTTATATAACATTAAAGGATCCATCTAATGAAAGGTAGTTTTTGCATTGTCTGGTTTATATAACATAAGTGAATCCATCCCTAGACGTTAGGGATTCGGTATATATAACATTAACCTTTCACGAGCCTCTACCCGGGTCCGGAGCACCCCCCACCCCCCACACACTATTAAGCATAAGCTAGCATACGCCTTCAAAAGTAGATAGTAGCATCTAAATACATTAAATAATCACAAGTCCCAACGGAACACCAGACTGAAGATACAGATCTGATAAAACCACCAATTTCCAGATTTTTAAAAATGTTTACAGGGAAGACAAAATATGTGAATCTATTAGTAAAACACCGTAGTTAGCAAAATACACCCACGATTCTACTCCATCAGTTTCTTACTCCTTCAGGTGTCTATCACCCAATTCGGCTCAACTAAGATATTGATTATCCACTAACCAAAAGGAAAAAACCTCTTCAGATGACAGTCTGATAACATATTCATGGTATAGGATAGTGTTTGTTAGAAAAAAGTTATGCATATTCAGAGGTAGAAATTCACTAGTTTACAATTGCACCCACCATCCACAAATCGACTTAGAATTACTAGATAGAGGCAACGTGTATGCCAATTTACTCATCATAAAACATTTTCAAAAAAAATAAGACAAGCATAGCAAGTGGAAAAGACCCATTCTTGTCATTCAGACATATGTTCAGATTTTCTAAGGTTTTCACGCGAAAACACAATAAATCGATAATAGCCATACCACATGTGCAATGTTACCAGAAGCATACGATTCCAGCCAAGAGCGCTATAACGTAATCACCCCGCCAAAATGATATTAATTTTGTTCACTAACCCTTCTCAGAATTCTTCCGATAGAACATTCCTGTAACATCATTTTACAATATACATATACAGTTTGTTCGGAAAAGGTGCATATTTAGCCATACAAAACCGTGGTTACACCAATAAAAATACTAGGAAAATCAAGCCCTCAATATGTCTGACCATCTATCAGAGTGATCTAGTTTAATTGAAAGCTATCATATACTTGACTAAAAAATACAGGGTGACAGCAATCGAAAGACAAAATTAGTTCTTAATGCACCGCTGATTTACATTTTTAAAATTAATCCTTACTGTTCAATACAGGGTTGGCCAAGTGAAGCTTATAACCAAACAAAATGGCCGAAATAGCGTTTATAAAAATATTTCGACAGAAAACACATTTTATCATATTAAAATTGCGTACTTTTGAGCTTTCTTCCATTCAGATTCTGGGCAATTGTATCTTTCTAGTAAAACGTCTTTTGGGTCGCATAGATGTCCTCTGTCCTTCGAAATGTCCACCACCAACAGACCGACACCCTAAACGTGTCCCAAACTTTTCAGAGCGCACAACCCACCCCCAAAGAAATTCCTTCAAAATCGCACTAAACGGATATATAAATTGATATAAAACGGCTCAAATTAAACTACAATTTATGATGTTTTTAACAACTATAACGACTGAAAACATGACCGGATAGAGAAATATCTGCTGGTTAGAAAACGATGGAACGAGAGGTCCTCTGATGCCTGACCGCTTCAGGCGCACTTTGTGAGAAAAAGGCGAGGGCCTCTTAACATTTGGTCTTTTAATGGCTGTGAACACGTCCCATCGATTTCATTGAAAACATCGCGTAGAGATGACGTACCAGAACACCCAGAGGAAGACGTAGGGCCAGCCGCCGGTTTCTTCATAGCATTCACTGTCCGCCTTATAAAGCAGACCCCATGATCAGAGAGTAAACAATTTCTGAAATCTGAACCTGTCATGGGGAGAAAAAAGTGTTGTAAAATTGTTCGTACCACTCAGAGACAAAATTCCAACTTCTATAGAAACTAAAAGGTTTTCTATCCAATAATAACAATAATATGCATTTGTACGAATCAAAGAATTTAGCACGAGGCATTTATTTGGAGACACAAATAGTGTAATGCGGAACAGCACACCCTATAGTTGCAAAAGGTAAGTAATCCATCCTAATTGACGTCTAGGTGAATTGGTCTGTTATATAACATTAAGTTATCCATCCTAATGACGTTAGGTAGGCTGTTTATATAAACCATTTAAGCTTATCCCCATCCTAATGACGTTAGGTGATGTCTGGTTTATATAACATTAAGTTATCCATCCTAAATTTGACGTTAGTGATTGTCTGGTTATATACAAAGTATCCATCCTAATGACGGTACGGTGACTGGTTTATATAACATTAGGATCCCCATCCTAATGACGTTAGTGATTGTCTGGTTTACTATAACATTACGTTAAATCCATCTAATGACATTAGGTGACCTGTTATAAACATTACGTTATCCATCCTAATACGTAGGTGACTGGTATTAACATTAAGTTATCCATCCTATGACGTTTAGTGATTGTCTGGTTTATATAACATACCGTTATCCATCCTAATTGACGGTAGGTGATTGTGCTGGTTTATATAAATAAATTATCCATCCTAATGACGTAGGTGACTGGTTTATAAACATTAAAGTTTCCATCCTAATGACGTTACGTATGGTGTATATAACATTTAATATCCATCCTTAATACGTTAGTGATTGTCTGGTTTATATACATAAGTTATCATCCTAATGACGTTAGGTGATTGTCTGTTTATATAAACATTAATTATCCATCCTAATGACGTAGGTGTGACTGGTTTATATAACATTAAGTTATCCATCCTAATGACTTAGGTGACTGGGTTTATATAACATTAAGTTATCCATCCTAATGACGTTAGGGTGACTGTTTATATAACATAAGTTATCCATCCTATACGTTAGGTGATTGTCTGCGTTTTATAACATTAAGTTATCCGATCCCTAATGACGTTATGACGGGTTAATAACATTAAGTTATCCAATCCTAAGACGTTAGGTGATAGGTAACTAACATTAAGTTATCCATCCTAATGACGTCAGGTGATGGTTATATAAACATTACCATTATCCATCCTAACGACGTTAAGGTGATGTCTGTTTATATAAACATTAAGTAGCCCATCCTAATGACTTAAGGTGATTGCTGGTTTATATAACATTAAATTACCATCTAATGACCGTTAGTGACTGGTTTATATAACATTAAGTTATCCATCCTAATGACGTTAGGTGATTGTCTGGTTATATAACCAATTAAGTTATCCATCCTAATGACGTTAGGTGACTGTTTATAAACATTAGTTATCCAATCCCTAATGGCGTTGTGATAATTCTTCTCCGAAGCAAGTTCAGATGCCAGTACGCACCACTGCACACAGCACACATGACACACGCACCCGCACACCACACAGTTAAGGTCAATAACGTTCCACTTAATCATGATGACAGTTTGTTGTTCTTAAACCACAATCCTCTAGTTTTAACTTGGCAATCCTGTTTGTCCTGTGGTCTGCAGAGTATCCATCAACATGTGTGTGTGTGTGTGTGTGTTTGCGTTGTGCTCAATCCTGTTCTGTGCTGTTCTACGCCATTCCTGCTCATCTATACGGTCTCTCCCTCGTTCCCTTCCCTCTTCCTCTTCTTTCTCCCCTCCCCTCCTCTCTACCCTACCTCCTTTCCTCCCTCAGCTCTCCTCGTTCATTCTCCCTCCTCCATCTTCACCCACTCCTTTCCCTCCCTCACTCTCACCCCTTCTCCTCGTCTCTTCTCCTCCTCCATCTCACCACTCCTTCCCTCCCCTGCCTCTCACTCCCTCTCTCCTTCCTCTCTCCCTCCCTCCCTCGCCCCCCCTTTCCCTCCCTCTCCCTCTCTTTCCTTCCCTCTCCCCTCCCTCCCTCCCCCTTCCTTTCCCCGTCGTCTCCTCCTCTCCTCCCACCTCCACCTCCTCCCTCCCTCTCCCTCTCTCCTTTCTCCCTCCTTCCCTCTCCCTCGCCCTGATCCCACCTCCCTTCCCTCTCTCCTCCCTCTCTCCCTCCCTCCCTCTCTCCTTGCCCTCTCTGCTCCTCCTCCCATCTCCCTGCTCTCCTTCCCTCTCAACTTCCATCTCTCCCTCCCGTCCCTCCTTCTCCCCTCCCTGTACTCTCTCCCTCCCCCCTCCTCGCCTCCCTCCATCCGTCGTTTCTCTCCCTCTCGTCCCTCTCCCGGTCCTCTCCTCTGTCCTTCCCTCCTGTCCTCGTCGCTCCTCCTCCGTCCCTCCTCTACCTCCTCTCAATGCTGTCATCCTCTCTCCCGTCCTTCCTCTCAACTCCCTCTCTGCCCTCCTCCCTCCTCCTCCACTCTCTCCTCCCTCTCCCTCCCTCTTCCATCCCTCCCTCCCTCCATCTCCCTCCTCCCTCCCTCTACTCAAAAAAGAGAAGAAGGAGAGGTAAAAGTCCTTATGAAAACTCCGGCCCATTCGATTCTTCTCTCTTCGTCCTCCTCCTTCCGTCTTCTGCGGCGTCTAAAATTGTTCCAGGACACCTTCACCTTGGTTCGGCAACACTAAATCCCGCCAAGTAATATCAACCTTGTTAAAGAGGCGGTGCGTCTGGGCAGTGGAAAGGAAAACACAGGTGAAATATACTTGCTGTTCTCAAAAATCGTCAAACCTATCTCTATATAGAGCACTACCAATATTCCGCTGGTCCAAAACAGTCAGTGCACTATAATAGAGCACTACGCCAATATCCCCTGGTCAAAAGTTGGACTATATAGAGACAATACGGGGGTCCATTGTGAACAGCCAGGAGTTCTGACAGCAAGAGATTGGGACAGGGTGAGTACTGGTGTTACAATGACACAAGCACACACACAACATCAACACACAGACCCTCCCCCCTCTCCGCGCACAGACACACACACACAAATAATAGTCTTTTAACACACACAAATACACACTTAAAAACACACACACACATCATGCACAAGGACCAGCCCCAAGGCTAAAACGTGCAATTTGGTTTGTGCTGGTTGACTGAAGTGAAGAGTCTATGACAGATGGCTTTCTGGACAGCAGTTCAAAATCTTGAACCCTGTTGTCTATGTGAGTGCACTCGTCTTTCACCCAGAGCCACTACTGTATGGGTAGTAGTGACTAACTTTTCCACCCAGAGCACTACTGTAATGGGTAAGTAGTGGACTACTTTTCACCAGAGCAACTACTGATGGCTAAGTAGTGCACTAACTTTTTTCACACAGAGCACGACTGGTATGGGTAGTAGCTGCACTCCTTTTCACCCAGTAGACTACTGTATGGAGTAGTGCACTTCTTATTCACCAGAGCACTACTGTCTATGGTGTAGTAGTGGCACTACTTTCACGCAGGGCACTACTGTATGGTAGTAGTGCACTCACTTTTCACCAGAGCACTACTGTATGGTAGTAGTGCGCCTACTTTTCACCAGCAGCACTAACTGGTATGGTAACCAGTCCACTAGCTTTTCACCAGAGCACTACTGTATGGGTAGTAGTGCACCTTTATTTTGAACCAGAGGAAGGAGGAGGACGGAGGGGGTGGCGAGGATGGAGGAAGGAGAGGAAGGCGGGTACAAGGAGTGCTGGATTAGATCAAGAAGATGTTTGGTTGTTTGTTCTGCTTTGAGCCGGGTGCAGAGGAAGCACACACATCACAGACATCACAGCACACAACACAGTAACTCTCTTCAATTACCTGTGGACAGCTGCTGGCCCTCTGATCCATGGTTTATCCGGCGACTAACGTGACCATGCGTTACCGTGCGATAGTAGCTCCGCGGAATGACGTATAGGCTACCGGGACGGGTGGGACTGAGGTAAGTTACAGGAACCAGTCGAAGTCAGAGGGGAAAAAGGGACTGGGAAATTCCATCGGGAATACCACGTTGATTCCATCTATCCATGTTAATACAAACGTCTGTTCATTAAAAGCTCATTTAAATCTGTTCGTTTATTCATTCACAAACTGTAGAAATACATTAGAATGCTTATTCACAGTGTGGAGAGAATCCGATGCTCAGATAGATCCAGATCGTCTTGCAGATGGTATTACATTGGAGCAGAGAAGTTCAACTGAGAATCTGATTATGATGTATTCTCGTCTTCTCGTCTTTGACTAATCTTTAATTCTCTTCTCTATTCCTGGTCTGTCCTCGTTCCTGTTCGGCCCTCTCATTCCTGTCTCTCTCTCATTGTCCTGGTCTCTGCCATCATGCCTGTCTGTCTCTCACTCAACTGTCTGTTCTCTCATTCCTGTCTCTCTCTCATCCTGTCCTATCTCTCCTCTGTCTGTCTCATTCCTTCCTCTCTCTCATTTCCCGTCTCTGATCTCTCACTCCTGTCTGTCTTCTTCATTCCTGTCTCTCTCCTCATTCCGTCCTTCTCTCTCATTCCTGTCCGATCTCTCTCATTCTTCTTCATTCTGTCTGCTCATTCCTGATTCTTCTCACTCACTTCGTGTCTGCTACTCACTCGTCTGTCGTTCTCACTCCTGTCTTCTTTCATTCCCTGTTCTCTTCTCATTCCTGTCTCTCCTCTCATCCTTCCTGTCATCCTCTCTTCTCATTCCTGTCTCTCTCTCATTCATGTCTGTCTCTCCTTCCATGTCTTCTTCTCTGCATTCTGTCTGGTCTCTCATTCCTGTCTCTCTCTCATTCCTGTCTGGTCTCTCATTCCTGTCTGTTCTCATTCATGTCTCTCTCTCATTTCCTGTCCTCTGTCCTCTCACTCCTGTCTTGTCTCTCAATTCCTTCTCTCTCTCTTTCCTGTCTGTCTCTCATCCTGTCTTCTCTCTCATCCCTGTCGTCTCTTCATTCATGTCCCTTTCCTCCGTCTCTCATTCCGGTCTGTCTCTCATTCGGTCTTCGTTACTTCTGTCTCTTCTCGTCTCTCTGTCTCTCACTCCTGTCTGTCTCTCACTCCTGTCTGTCTCTCATTCCTGTCTTCTCTCTCATTCCTGTTCTGTCTCTCATTCCTGTCTCTCTCTCATTCCTGTCTCTGTCTCTCACCCTGACTGTCTCATCCTTCTCTTCTCCTGGTCTTCCCTCCCATTCCTGTCTGTCTCTCGATTCCTGTCTGTCTCTCAATTCCTGTCTTGTCTCTCAATCCTGCTCTGTCTCTCATCCTGTCTGTCTCTCACTCCCTGTCTGTCTCTCATTTCCTTGTCTCTCTCTCATTCTGTCTCTCTTCTTTCTGTCTGTCTCTCACTCCGTCTGTCTCATTCCTGTCTCTCTCTTTTCCTGTCTGTCTCTCATTCCTGTTCTCTCGTCATTCCTGTCTCTCTCTCATTTCCTGTCTGTCTCTCGTTCTGTCTGTCTCTCATTCCTGTCTCTCTCTCATTCCTGTCTCTCTCTCATTCCTGTCTGTCTCTCACTCCCTGTCTGTTCTTCATTCCTGGTCTCTCTCTCTTCCTGTCTATCTCTCCCTCCTGTCTGTCTCTCATTCCTGTCTCTCTCTCATTCCTGTCTCTGTCCCACTCCGTCTGGCTCTCATTCCTTCTCCTCTCTCATTCCGTCTCTCTCTCATTCCTGTCTCTCTCTCATTCCTGTCTGTCTCTCATTCCGTCTGTCTCTCATTCCTGTCTGTCCTCACTCCTGTCTGTCTCTCACTCCTGTCTGTCTCTCATTCCTGTCTCTCTCTTCATTCCTGTCTCTCTCCTTCATCCTGTCTGTCTCTCATCCTGTCTCCTCTCTCATTCCTGTCCTCTTCTCATCATGTCTGTCTCTCATTCCTGTCTGTCTCTAATTCCTGTCTGTCTCTCATTCCTGTCTCTCTCTCAGTTCCTGTCTCTCTCTCATTCCTGTCTGTCTCTCATTCCTGTCTGTCTCTCATTCCTGTCTCTCTCTCATTCCTGTCTCTGTCTCTCACTCCTGTCTGTCTCTCATGCCTGTCTGTCTCTCTTTTCCTGTCTGTCTCCTCATTCCTGTCTCTCTCTCATCCTGTCTCTCTCTCATTCCTGTCTGTCTCTCATCTCGTTCTGTCTCTCATTCCTGTCTGTCTCTCATCATTCTTGTCTCTCTCTCATTCCTGTCTCTGTCTCTTCACTCCTGTCTGTCTCTCATTCCTGTCTCCTCTTCTCATTCCGTCTGTCTCTCACTCCTGTCTGTCTCTTCATTCCGTCTCTCTCTCATTCCTGTCTGTCTCTCATTCCTGTCTCTCTCTCATTCCTGTCTCTGTCTCTCACTCCTGACTGTCTCTCATTCCTGTCTGTCTCTCATTTCCCTGTCTCTCTCTCATTCCTTTCTGTCTCTCATTCCTGTCTGTCTCTCATTCCTGTCTGTCTCTCATTCCTGTCTGTCTTCCATTCCTGTCTGTCTCTCACTCCTGTCTGTCTCTCATCCTGTCTCTCTCTCATTCCTGTTCTCTCTCTCATTCCTGTCTGTCTCTCACTCCTGTCTGTCTCTCATTCCTGTATCCTCCTCATTCCTGTCTATCTCTCCCCTTGTCTGTCTCTCATCCTGTCTCTCTCTCATTCCTGTCTCTGGCTCTCACCCTGTCTGTCTCTCATTCCTGTCTCTCTCTCATTCCGTCTCCTCTCTCATTCCTGTCTCTCTCTCATTCCTGTCTGTCTCTCATTCCTGTCTGTCTCTCATTCCTGTCTGTCTCTCATTCCTGTCTGTCTCTCATTCCGTTGTCTCTCATTTCCTGTCTGTCTTCTCACTCCTGTCTGTCTCTCACTCCTTGTCTGTCTCTCACTCCTGTCTCTCTCTCCACTCCTGTCTCTCTCTCATTGCCTGTCTGTCTCTCATCCTGGCATTCCTGCTCTTTTTGTCTGTCTCCATTCCTGTCTCCTCTCATTCTGTCTCTGCTTCTCATTCCTGTTCTCTCTCATTCCTGTCGTCTCCATTCCTGTCCTCGTCTGTCTCTCATTCTGCTGCATCTGTTCTCTCTCATTCCTGCTCTGTCTCTCATTCCTGCTGTCGCTCATTTCCTTCGTCTCTCATTCCTGTCCTCTCTCTCATTCCTGTCTCTGTCTCTCACTCCTGTCTGTCTCTCATTCCTGTCTCTCTCTCTTTCCTGTCTGTCCTCATATTCCTGTCTCTCTCTCATTCCTGTCTCTCTCTCATCTGTCTGTCTCTCAGGTCTGTTCTTCATCTCTTCCTGTCTCTCTCATTCCTGCTCTCTCTCCATTCCTGGCTCTGTCTCTCACTCCTGTCTGTCTCTTCATTCCTGTCTGTCTCTCTCATTCCTGTCAGTCTCTCACTCATGTCTGTTCTCTCCATTCCTGTCTCTCTCTCATTCCTGTCTGTCTCCATTCCTGTCTCTCTCTCTTCCTGTTCTGTCCTCCACTCCGTCTGTCTCTCATCCTGTCTGTCTCTCATTCCTGTCTCTCTCCATTCCTGTCTCTCTTTCATTTTCCTTCTGTCTCTCATCCTGTCGTCTCTCATTCCTGTCTGCTCTCATTCCTGTCTGTCTCTCATTCCTGTCTGTCTCTCACTCCTCGTCTTGTCTCTCATTCCTGTCGCTTCTCTCTCATTCCCTGTCTCTCTCTCATTCCTGTCTGTCCTCTCATTCCTGTCTGTCTCTCATTCCCTGTCTGTCTCTCATTCCTGTCTGTCTCCACTCCTGGTCTGTCTCTCACTCCTGTCTGTCTCTCAATCCTGTTCTCTCTCTCATTACTGTCTCTCTCTCATTCCATGTCTGTCTCTCATTTCCTGTCTGTCTCTCATCCTGTCTCATCTCGTCATTTCCTGTCGTCTCTCTCATTCCTGTCTGTCTCTCATTCCTGTCTGTCTCTCATTTCTGTCTTCTCTCATGCTCTCCTCTCTCGTCCTTCTGTCTCTATTCCTGTCCTCCTGCTCATTCCTGTTCTCTCTCATTCCTCTCTGTCTCTCATTCCTGTCTGTCTCTCATTCCTGGTCTCTTCCTCGTCGTCTCTCATCTGTCGCTCTCTCCTTCCTGTCGTCTCTCATCTCCTTTGCTCCACTCCTGTTCTTCTTCCATTCCTGTCTGTCTCTCCATTCCTGGTCTGTCTCTCACTCCTGTCTGTCTCTTCATTCCTGTCTCTCTCTCATTCCTGTCTGTCTCTCATTCCTGTCTCTCTCTCATTCCTGTCTCTCTCTCATTCCTGTCTCTCTCTCGCTCATTCCTGCTCTCTCTCATTCCTGTCTCTTCTCATTCCTGTCTTTCGCGCTCATTCCTGTCTGTCTCTCACTTCTGTCTGTCTCTCATTCCTGTCTGTCTCTCATTTCCCTGTCTGTCTCTCACTCCTGTCTGTCTCTCATTCCTGTTCGTCTCTCATTCCTGTCTGTCTCTCATTCCTGTCTGTCTCTCATTCCTGTCTCTAAACTCGTTCCTGTCTCTTCTTCATTTCATGTCTCTAACGTCGTTCCTGTCTGTCTCTCATTCCTTGTCTCTAACTAAACATCTTAGTTCTCTCACTGCAGAGTGTTGAGTCACATGGTCAGTGTAGATGTAAAACATATTGTTCTCCTCACTGCAGAGTGTTGAGTAACATGGTCAGTGTAGATGTAAACATATTTCTCCTCACTGCAGAGTGTTGAGTCACATGGTCAGTGTAGATTAAAACATATTGTTTCCTCACTACAGAGTGTTGAGTCACATGGTCAGTGTAGATGTAAACCATATTGTTCTCCTCACTACAGAGTGTTGAGTCACATGGTTCAGTGTAAGATGTAAACATATTGTCTCCTCATGCAGTTGTGAGTCACATGGTCAGTGTAGATGTAAACATATTGTTCTCCTCACTGCAGTGTTGAGTCACATGTCAGTGTAGATGTAAACATATTGTCTCCTCACTGCAGAGTGTTGAGTCACATGTCCATGGTAGATGTAAACATATTGTTCTCCTCACTGCAGTGTTGAGTCACATGGTCAGTGTAATGTAAACATATTGTTCTCCTCACTCAGAGTGTTGAGTCACATGGGTCAGTGTAGATGTAAACATATTGTTCTCCTCACTGCAGTGTTGAGTCACATGGTCAGTGTAGATGTAAAAATTGTTTCTCCTCACTGCAGAGTGTTGAGTCACATGGTCAGTGTAATGTAAACATATTGTTCTCCTCACTGCAGTGTTGAGTCACATGGTCAGTGTAATTAAACATATTGTTCTCTCCACTGCAGTGTTGAGTCAACATGGTGCAGTGTAGATGTAAACATATTGTTCTCTCACTGCAGAGTGTTGAGTCACATGGTCAGTGTAGATATAAACATATTGTTCTCCTCACTACAGAGTGTTGAGTCACATGGTCAGTGTAGATGTAAACATATTGTTTCCCACTACAGAGTGTTGAGTCACATGGTCAGTGTAGATGTAAACATATTGTTCTCCTCACTACAGAGTGTTGAGGTCACATGGTCAGTGTAGATGTAAACATATTTTCTCCTCACTGCAGAGGTTTGAGTCACATGGTCAGTGTAGATGTAAACATATTGTTCTCCTCACTACAGAGTGTTGAGTCACATGGTCAGTGTAGATGTAAACATATGTTTCTCCTCACGTGCCAGAGTGTTGAGTCACATGATCAGTGTAGATGTAAAACCCGTCTATATGTGTATGTACATGCCTTCCTGTGGATGTCTCATCTCCTATGCGTTTATACTGTGTGTTTTGAATGTGCTTCACATCTCCGAACTCTGACAGTGGTTATTAACAAGTAAATGTCTTGTAATTATTTATCTGACAACTGTAATTAAAGACCTTAGAGTACATTGGTGTGTGTGTGTGTGTGTGGTGTTGTGTGTGGTGTGTGTGTGTGATGTGTGTGTGGTGTGTGTGTGTGTTGTGTGTGTGTGTGTGTGTGTGTGTGTGTGTGTGTGTGTGTGTGTGTGGTGGTGTGTGTGTGTGTGTGTGTGTGTTTGTTTGTTTGAAATGCGCATCACAACTCCTGAAACCTCCACAGTAGGTCAGTAGTACAAGTCATTATTTACTGGTTAGAAGACTGGTACTGTAGGTCTGTAGTACAGGTCATTATTTACTGGTTAGAGACTGTACTGTAGGTCAGTAGTACAGTCATATTACTGGTTAGAGACTGTACTGTAGGTCAGTAGTACAGGTCAGTATTTACTGTTGAGACTGGTACCTGTAGGTCAGGTAGTACAGGTCATTTATTTACTGGTTAGAGACTCGGTACTGTAGGTCTGTAGTACAGGGCATGATTTACTGTTAGAGACTGTACGTAGGTCAGTAGTACAGGTCATTATTTTACTGGTTAGAGACTGGTACTGTAGGTCAGTAGTACAGGTCATTATTTACTGGTTAGAGACTGGTACTAGTAGGTCAGTAGTACAGGTCATTATTTACTGGTTAGAGACTGGTACTGTAGGTCAGTAGTACAGGTCATTATTTACAGGTTAGAGACTGTACTGTAGGTCAGTAGTACAGGTCAGTATTACTGGTTAGAGACTGGTACTGTAGGTCTGTAGTACAGGTCATTATTTACTGGTTAGAGACTGGTACTGTAGGTCAGTAATACAGGTCATTATTTACTGGTTAGAGACTGGTACTGTAGGTCAGTAGTACAGTCATATTTACTGGTTAAGACTGGTACTGTAGGTCTGTAGTACAGTCATTATTACTGGTTAGAGACGGTACTGTAGGTCTGTAGTACAGGTCAATTATTTACTGGTTATAGACTGGTACTGTAGGTCAGTAGTACAGGTCAGTATTACTTGTTAGAGACTGGTACTGTAGGTCAGTAGTACAGGTCATTATTTACTTGGTTAGAGACTGGTACTGTAGTACAGTAGTACCAGCATTATTTACTGTGTAGAGACTGGTACTGTAGGTCAGTAATACATGTCATTATTTACTGGTTAGAGACTTGGTACTGTAGGTCTGTAGTACAGGTCATTATTTACTGGTTAGAGGACTGGTACTGTAGGTCAGTAGTACAGGTCATTATTTACTGGTTAGAGACTGGTACTGTAGTCTGTAGTACAGTTCATTATTTACTGTTAGAGACTGGTACTGTAGGGTCTGTAGTACAGGTCATTATTTACTGGTTAGAGACTGGTACTGTAGGTCAGTATACAGGTCATTATTTACTGGTTAGAGACTGGTACTGTAGGTCAGTAGTACAGGTCATTATTTACAGGTTAGAGACTGGTACTGTAGGTCAGTAGTACAGGTCAGTATTTACTGGTTAGAGACTGGTACTGTAGGTCAGTAGTACAGGTCAGTATTTACTGGTTAGAGACTGGTACTGTAGGTCAGAAAAAAGCAGGTATATTTACTGGTTAGAGACTGGTACTGTTAGTCAGTAGTACAGGTCAGTATTTATTGGTTAGAACTGGTACGTAGGGTCAGTAGATACAGGTCATTATTTACTGGTAGAGGACTGGTACTGTAGGTCAGAAAAACAGTCATTTTATTACTGGTTAGAGACTGGTACTGTAGGTCAGTAGTACAGCGTTCATTTATGTTACTGGTTAGAGACTGGGACTGTAGGTCCAGTATACAGTCTTATTTACTGTTATAGACTGGTACTGTAGGTCAGTAGTACAGGTCAGTATTTACTGGTTAGAGACATAGATGGAGAGGCAGGTAGCCTAGTGGTTAGAGAGGCAGGTAGCCTAGTGGTTAGAGTGTTGGACTAGTAACCAAAAGGTTGCAAGATTGAATCCCTTAGCCGACAAGGTAAAAATCTGGTGTTCTGCCCCAGAACAAGGCAGTTAACCAACTGTTCCTAGGCTGTCATTGAAAATAAGAATTTGTTCTTAACTGAGTTGCCTAGTTAAATAAAGGTTAAATAAAAATAAATGAACAAGTAAATGTATTGTTTTTATTTCTCTTACGGCCAAACGTGTAACTGAAATGACAACTGCAGATTTAAAGACCTTGGAGTACAGGAGTACAGTGTGGGCTGCTGACTCAAAGTGTGCGTCACCTAAAGACCTGAGTGTTCATCTCCTTTGTGTACAGGAGTACTTGTGATTTAACTGCCCTTCCTGTTACCACTCTCTCTACGGTACAATTCACAAATAGATTATTATTTTTCTCTCCTTCTCAGTGCTCTGAACAAAATAAATGACTGCAGAATAATTATATTCAAGCACATGCTGGAGCCACCGAGGGCCTTTGAAAAAGAAACGTGGTGTTGATTTCTTGCTATAATTGTAATCTAAATAATACCTCATTTTGTTCCGCGAATTAAATAATATTGTTGTTTAATTCAACCAAGAAGGTTCCATGTCTGATGTGTGAACACAGTGGTTCTGGTTCAGCTGCTGTGTTTCATTACGTCTCCTCCTAAAACACTGAAGAAAAGACTGTTGTTCTGTTGATGCCAGAGACACCGAGGACATTGGTAATAGAAGCCCCCCCCTCAGACCCCCCCACACACACACGCACGCACGTGCACACACACACACCCACACGCACCTACGCACGCACGCACGCACGCACGCACACACACACACACACACTATGTTTGGACCGGGGACACAGAGGACATTGGTAATACAGGTGTATTCAGGCAATACTAGAATAGGATCAGAACATTGTGATTACAGTATTACATAGATGATGAAAACAGTAGTACAGTATTACATAGATGATGAAAACAGTAGTACAGTACTACATAGATGATGAAAACAGTAGTATCTCATCTATGTATACTGTACTTACTGTTTCATCATCTATGTAATACTGTACTACTGTTTTCATTCATCTATGTAATATGTA
>NW_019946828.1:0-44275 GCF_002910315.2 Salvelinus sp. IW2-2015 | reverse complement strand
GTCAGAATAAAATAAAGGAACAGTCAGTTAATAAAAATAAGGAACAGTCGTTAAACAGATAAAGAGAACAGTCAGGTTACAACAGATAAAGGAAACATCAGTTTAAACCAGGAATAAAGGAACAGTCGTCTTAAATCAGACAAGAAGCATGTCGATGTAACAGATAAGGACAGTCAGTTTAACATTATAAGGAAGACAGTCAAGTTATAAAAGATAGAAGGAACAGTCAGTTAAGGAAATCAGGAAAGTCAGTTAACAGAGTAAAGGAACAGTCAGTTAAACAGAAATAAGGAACAGTGCAGTAACGAATAAACGGAATATTGACCAAAGGAAAGTCAGTACGGAAAGTATATGAAACAGTAATCAATAAGGAACAAGTCAGTTGATACGACGTCAGTAATAAAGGGAGACAGCTCAGGTAACCAGATTAAAGGAAATGTCAGTTGATCGGTAAACAGATTAAGACAGAAAGAAGATTCAAGTTTTAACAGATAGAGAACGGTCAGTTAATCAGATAAAGAGTTAACAGATAAGTTAATCAGATAAAGGAACAGTCAGTTATCGATAAAGGAGTCAGTAACAGATAAGTAGTTAATCAGATAAAGGAAGCAGGTCAGTAGAGAACAAGTTAGATAAAGAATAGTCCAGTAACAGATAGAAACGTCAGAAACAATAAGGAGTCAGTTAACAGAAAAGGACAGTCATTTAACAGATAAGAACTCAGTTATCAACGTCAGTTAATACAAGATAAAGGAACAGTCATTTAACAGAAAAGGACACTCATTACTAACAGATAAAAGGAAACTCAGTCTAAACAGAATAAAGGAACAGTCAGTTAACAGATAAAGGAAACAGTCAGTTAACAGATAAAGGAACGTCAGTACAGTAATAGGAAACAGTAAATAAAGGAACAGTCAGTTAACGAAAGGATAAAGGAACAGTTCAGTTAACAGATAAAGGAACAGTCAGTTAACAGATAAAGGAACAGTTCAAGTAAATTCACGATAATAGGAAAGCAGTAATCAGATAAGGACAGTCAGTTTAACAGATAAAAAGGAAACAGTCAGTTAAACAGATAAAGGAACACCAGTTAAACAGATTAAAGGAACAGTCAGTTAAACAGATTAAGGAACAGTCACGTTAACAGATAAAGGAACAGTTCAGTTCAATCAGATATAATCGGAACAGTAAGTCTTAAGCAATCAAGAAGCAAGAAGCGTAGAACAGCAGTCTAGAGTAGAAGGTCGTTTTAACAGATTACAGACAGAGTAATCAATAGAACAGTCGTTAAAAATAAACAGTCATTCAAAAGGAACAGCAGTTAATCGGATAAAGGAACAGTCATTGAATCAGATAAAGAAAACGGTTCAGGTTAATCAGAATAAAGACAGTCAGTTCAGTAAAGAACAGGGCATTTATGATAATAGGTAACAGTCAGTTAAACACGATAAAGGAACAGGCAGATCGGAAAGGCGTGCATTATATACAGGATAAAGGAAACAGTCAGTTAAATCAGTATAAGGAGAACATCAGTTAAACAGATAAAGGACGTCAGTTTAAACAGATCAGGAAATCAGAGAGATAGCAGTCAGTTAACAGATAAAGGAACAGTCAGTTAAACAGAATAAAGAGCAGCAGGTTAATCAGATATAAAGGAACAGTCAGTTAAACAGATAAGAGAACAGTTCAGTTAAAAACAGACTAAAGGGACAGTCAGTTTAAACAGATAAAGAACAGTCAGTTAACAGATTAAAGGACAGTCAGTTTTAAAGAACAGGCAACAGATAGGATAAGGCAGATAAAGGAAACAGTCAGTTAACAGACAAAGAAACAGCAGTTAAACAGATAAAGGAACAGTCAGTTTAACAGATAAAGGAACAGTTCAGTTAATCAGATAAAGGAACAGGCAGTTAAATCGAAAAGGAACAAAACAGGGGTTTTCAGTTAACAGATAAGGAACAGCCAGTAACAGATAATAAGGAACAGTCAGTTAAACCAGTAAGTAAAGAGCAGTCAGGTTTTAATCAGATAAAGGAACGCAGTATCTAGCCATGTTCAGACAGATAAAGACAGTCAGTTAATCAGTATAAGAGAAACAGTCTTTAAGATAAGAACACAGTTATCGATAAAGGAAACAGGTCAGTTAAGATAGAACAGGCAGTTAATCGGAAAGAGCAGTCAGTTAATCAGATAGAAGGACAGTTCAGTTAACATAGAAGGAACAGGTCAGTTAATTAAAGATAAAGGAACAGTCAGTTTAACAGATAAAGAACAGTCAGGTTTAACAGATAAAGGAACAATCGTTTAATCAATAAAGAAGCAGTCAGTTAACAGATAAGGAACAGGGTCAGTTAAACAGATAAAGGAACAGTCAGTTAAACAGATAAAAGGAACAGTCAGTTAACAGATAAAGGAGCAGTCAGTAATCAGATAAAGGAACAGCAGTTAAACAGATAAGGAACAGTCAGTTTAACAGATAAAGGAACGGCAGTTAATCAGATAAAGGAACAGTCGTAAACAGATAAAGAACAGTCAGTTTAACAGATAAAGGAACAGGTCTAGTTAACGAGATAAAGGAACAGGGTATCACAGTTTAACAGATAAAGACAGTCAAGTTTAAAGATAAAGGAACAGTCAGTTATAAAACAGATAAAGGAACAGGCAGTTAATCGGATAAAGGAACAGGCAGTTTAGGAGGCAATCAGATGAGTGTGGAGGAAATCCATTGTGTGTTTTTACACCTCCTCCTCCTGAAGATCTGGCCACAGTACTCTACTGCCCACTAGCCCATTGATGCTGTGAATACCACACACACACACGACACACACACACACACACACACACACACACACACAACACACCACACACCACAACACACACACACACAACACACCAACACACACACACCCACACACACCACAACACACACCACACCACAGCACCACACACACAACACACACACACTACACAACATACACAACACCACAGCTTTCCCTATCACTCTACACACACCACCCGCTGCTCTGGTGTGTGTGTGTGTGTGTTGAGGGTTGGTCGGTGTGTGGTTGTGTGTGTGTGCTGTGCTGCTGTGTGTGGTGTGTGTGTGTGTGTGTGTGTAGCTGGGTTGCTGATTGCTTTCATGGCAGTGCAATGCTTGATTTGTGTGTGTGTGAGGTATTGGAACGGTTTGTGTGGATGGATTGTGTGTGTTGTGTTGTTGTTTTTAATGTGGCCATCAATATCCTGTGAATACATTCGACATGTTGTGCACACTAGACAATGAAATAGAGGCTTCCCCCTGCAACACACCACACACCACGCTCTAACATAGTTTGCCATGTTATAGATGTAGCGTGCGTTCTCTTCTTCTCTCTATCTCGTCTGGTCACAGTGTCCGCCATCATAGTCATTACATGCGAAACTCAACATCTCGATCCTAGACCACTGGAAATAACCTTCCACCTTATCAGATAATCAATCGGCAAAATGATTGAAGTGTTGCACAATATGCTCTTCTCCAGATGAAGTCACATCCAGTCCCCCACTGTCATAAAGACCCCGTTGGAGTGAGGTGGTGAGTGGGGGGGGGGTGGATGGAGGGGGCGAAGGGCGGTGCGTGTGTGTGGCTACCCAGAAGTGACGGTGGGGGCTGGTATGCCGTTCCGCTCTGATCTGAGTGTGTGGCTGAGGGTTCGAGCGAGCGGAGTTTCGCCGTGAGCCAACACACCCCCTGGGGTTGAAGATAGATGGGGAAACAGGTGGACACCACACGATCATGGTACAGTACACACACACAACATGGTCAATTACCAGGTACACCACACACACGGTCAGGTACAGTACAACACACACACGTCAGGTACAGATACATCACACACACGGGTCAGGTACAAGATTCACACACACACACACCAAGTCGGTACAGTACACACAACACACACAGTCAGGTACAGTATACACACAACACGGGTCAAGGTAACAGTACACATCACACACCACATGGTCAGATACAGTACCACACTACAACAGCGGTCAGGTACAGTACACACACACACGGTCAGGTACAGTTATACACACAGCACAGGTCAGGTACAGCACACAACACACACAGTCAAGGACAGTACGACCACACACACACGGTCAGGTACAGGTTCACACACAGCACAGTAGGTACAACACACATCACCGGGTCAGGTACAGTTCACACACCACTACAGTCGGTACAGATACACACATCACCGGTCAGGTACAGTATACACATCAGCACGGTCCAGGTACAGTATTTACACACACACGTCAGGTACAAGTACACACACACACCAGTCAGGACAGTACACACACACACGGTCAGGTACGAGTGACACCCACACACACAGTCAGTACAGTACAGCACACACGGCGGTCACGGTACAGTATACACACACAACAGTCAGGTAACAGTACACCCATCACACACGGTCAGTTACAGTTACAACACACACACAGTCAGGTACAGTACACACACAACACGGTCAGGTACAGTATACACACACACGGTCAGGTACAGTACACACACACACCGGTCAGGTACAGTATACACACACACATCATTACAGTTTACAGAGTGGATGAAACACACAACACCCCCAGCTTCAGGAAACAGAAGATCATTGACTTTCCGCCTCTGTGCAGCTCACTTGCTATAAGACCAAACTAATTGACTTCATCTTCATCATTAAGCTCTTGCTCCTAATCCCCTCCTCTCGCTACTCTCTCTCGCTCTCTCGCTCATCATTCCTTTTTGTCTCTCTCTCTGTTCATTTCACACTGTCCTCACAGGGAGTTTCTTTCCTAGCCATCTCTTTGGCGTTCGACAACTTCCGATTCACAGTCATATCTAATCTTCACCCTTCGATGGCACAGTGGCATGTCTTGCCATTACAAATGACTTGGAGAGTGTAGACACAACACTCTATCGAAGCATGTTTGTAGTGATATACCTTCTTGCACAGGATGTGTGTGTGTGTCGGTAAGGGAGCGTGATGTGTGTGGTGTGTGTGAGGATAAAAACAGAGAATTTGGATGTGAGAAATAGTGTACAGCAAATGTGCACTCGTTGTGTTGGTCGCTGTGTGTGTTGTGTGTGATTGTGTGTTGTACTGTGGTGTAAGTGTGTAGTGTGTGTGTGTGAATAAATGTTGTGTGTGTGTGTGGCTCGCTGTAGTGTGTGATTGAGAATGCCAACTTTTTCTCAACTGATGAGAAATTTCAGTTAGTGACTTAGCATGATGACTGCAGGACTTCAAGCTACTGCTAATTACATTCTCATAATACCCCCTCAGCTGTAAAATAAGACTGCATGCGTCTGCAAACGGCAAACCCTTTTCCCTGTAATAGTGCCCTACTTTTGACCAGTCACATAGGCAGTGCTCAGAACAGTAGTGCCACTACAGTAGTATCAGGGGATAGGGTGCCATTTATTTCTGACCAAAGCACGAAAAAGTCTCCAAGGCAACTTATATTGGACTTTGAGATTGTCATCAATATGCTTGCTCTGTGCCGGTTATGAAACAGTAATAGACGACTCCCAGCCATCCATATGAAGGACCGCTTGATCGTGTTCACGGACTGTGAGTTTTGTCAAGGTTGGAAATTATTTACCTGTTTGATTCAGTGCCTGCAGCAGCTTTTCCTTTGGTGGAGTCGTACCTTCTATTTACTAGTACTTTCGAGTGCAACTTCCTTTTTCGAAGGAAAAATTTTCAACCTTTTGGGGTGCATTACCCTACTCTCTAAAAGGAGGATGGAGTGAGGATGGATGGATGGATGGAGGATGGGAGAGAGAGTGGAGCGGATGGGAGAGGCAGGATTGGAACGATGGACGAGGAAGTGGGGGGCCTGGGAGAGAGCAAGGAGGATGAGAAGAGAGAGAGGGGGGATGGAGTGATTGAGATGGAGAGAGGTAGGATGAGAGGATATGGAGAGAGGGCATAGGAGGGATGGAGGAGAGGGAAAATGGAGATATGTATTTTTAGGGGTAGAGAGATGCAAAGGAGGGATAGAGAAAGGGGCATGAATGACAGAGGTAGGAAGGATTGGGGAAAGGGAGGAGGGGGATGAGACAGCAGGAGAGCGGAACACGGATTGAGAGAAGCAAGGAGGCACGATCGCCGCAAGCTGTTCCTTTATTTTATTAACTGGCTGTTCCTTTATTTTATTAACTGGCTGTTCCTTTATCTCTTTACATGTGACTGACGGGTTAAAATCTGGGTCTTCTGAGTGCCACAAGACTGTGTTCGCCTGCTGAGCTAAAGCCTAGGGAACTAACGCAATCAGTTGATAGTGTGGGAGAGGCAGGGGAATCCGGGGTTCCTGCATGTCACAAGACTGAGTTAGCCCGCTGAGCTAAAGCCTGTCTGTCTACGTTTGTCTGTCTATCTCTTTATGTGTCTGTCTGTATGTAGCCGACTGGGTCTCCTGTGCACCACAAGACTGTGTTAGTCCGCTGAACTAAAGCCTAGAGAGCTAAAGCAAGTCAGTCTTCAGGGGTTGTCRTTGGGTTGGCTTGAAAGTATACAGCACCACATGAGCGTAACACTATGCTGGACAGACCAGTTACACCAACACTAATGACACCAACACGTTCTGAGTTKKACCAATTAGCCAGTTGGATCCATATGATGATAATCCCARTTATATCGTTAGAACCCCCACCTACACTTTCCAAAGTCCTTCTGTATCTCTTAACCTGAATGTGTCCCACTCATAATATCTAAGACTACTCATTCATTCCWGTCTCATGTCGCATGTCACCAACTATTTYGGCACATATGAGAGTGCTGTGGGTTTTATTGACTAAGTCTCCACTCCTTATAGGCTAAGTAAAATTATTCATTCATAAATGTCTGTGCGACAACCTCCGTTTGGCAGTAGGTAAATGTCCCCCCCTCCTTCTGTTTAATCAAATTTAGTTTTTCCCCACTGATCTCCTTTCCTCTCTCTTCCTTCTATTCTCTCGCTCTCCGTTCATCTCTCTATTCCCCCTCTCTCTGAGGCGTGCCGTTGCCGCCCGGAAACAGACCATAGAGGCTTCTGATCGCGAGCCAAGCAGCGAACCTAGTGCTGCTTTCTCTACCCGTCCTCCGGTCCTCCACAAAGCGCAGTCATTACCGGGCATCGTGCCTCCGTACCTCCCTCCCTTCCTCTCACTCACTCAATCAATCACTCACTCCATCCCTCCCTCCCGCGTGAGTCTGTCTGAATCGACTCTATCTTGGAGCGCTGTCCTCTAGGCTATCTGCGGTTGCGCGCGTGGTCTCTCCAAGAATCCTCTCATCACCCGCACGCACAGTGCACAGCCCCTTCTCTTTCCGTTTTTTTTCTTCTCTCAATTACCCCCCCCCCCCTCCCTCGATCTTGTTCCATGACGTAGGGGATTCCGTTGTGCCCACAACCGTAGGTGCTAACGGGATTCTCGAGTATAAATGGGACACCGGGAGCCAACATTCGGTACTCTCTCAGTCGCTCCGACTCGGGAACCAATCGTCCAGAGTACCAGTCAGCGGAGATAGCAGGCAGTATTTCACCCTCTCAGGCTAACTCGCTTTCGGCTTTGGTTTGAAATGGACACCCCTACAACCGCTCGGAGCAGACAATGCTCATTCATGCGTACCTGCAAAAGTAAGTTTCTACGGATTTTCTTACCACCATCTATTGGTTTATACTGTTGTGCATTAGTTACTGTGACTTTTAGAAAGTATCTTACTTGATMGTTTTGAGAATCCTTCCTCCAGTTGACCTATTTCTACCACTTTTCTAACGGTTTCCCGTTCTATTCTGTTTGTCTTCTGATGTAATTGTGTAAGAGGTGTTGTGTTGTGCATTAGTTAGGCTACTATGACTTTGACAAAGTATCTTATTTGATAGTTTGGGAATCATTCACCCAGTTAGAAATGGAATGCGTGATTCACAGATAATATTTAAACAACATGTGTGCTGTGCAGCCATGTTACATGCAGTCATCAACATGGATTGTAATTCCAATACGTTTGTAAAATAGATTTAGTACCGGACATTTTAAACTTGCAATTTTGCTATGATTGTACTTTGATTTTACTTTATGATGTAGGCCTACTTTGCAACTATTCAATAGATAGATATCGCCAGTGTAAGATATGGAACTCAACTTAGACTTTTAATATGTTTGTAATAGTTTTAGATACGATTTACTTGGGTTTACTTTGAGATACTGCCGTGCGTAATGCCTTATGCAAGCAAAGAGAAACAGGCAGTTTTACGCACAGACTTGGTTACTCAATCACGCCTTCTAAAGTGATCATACGTCATCTCTGTCATCATATGGGCTCATGATGCTGTAATCTTTACTGATTATGAATTAACTGAGCTTCATATTGTCTAAATTGAGCGTTAATTATTTAATCAGTATTAAAGTGACAATCTCATTCCATCAATATGATGATATTTTGCGAATGTTTTCAACAATTTCAAAATGATACATTTTAGGTATTCAGATTAGACAAAGGCTTTGCATTAAGTATTTAGCATCAACTGAAGGTAGCAATGTGGTTTAGTGCCGCAGTTGAGTGTCTGCGTCAACGGTTTCAGCACCGTTGTTACTGGACAGCTCCAGCTATCTTTTCCTCATATCTCCGTATTCAAACGTGATAATTTAAACTGATGTTGGGGAGAAAAAACTATTGCTGCATCCATAACTATTTTGGTACATAAGCAACACTTTGATTGTGATCTGAGATTTGACTGATCAGCTGTATTGAGATTCAACTGCCACATTTCCAGCAGCAGTTTGCCATCCGGGCCACCACCAAACAGTTTCAGAACCACAGCTATCGGACAGCTCCCGCTAGCTTCGCCTTCCCGAMCCCACATCTAGACTCACTTCTCCCCTCTTCCCTCTCTCTCCCAGGCGGCCTCTCCCTGTGGCTGGTGGTGTGGCTGGTCCTCGGCAWGCCCGGTCCGTCGGCGGCGTGCCCGCATCTGTGCGTGTGCTACCCGACTCCCATGACCGTGAGCTGCCAGGCRCAGAACTTCACCTCCGTGCCCGTTGGYGTGCCCTACGACTCGCAGCGCGTGTTCCTACAGAACAACCGAATTACGGARCTCAGAGTCGGCTCTTTCGGCTTCGGGACTCAGGTAAGAGACTATAGAGTGTTTAAATGAGACACGGTGTGTGTTTGAGTGTGTGATTCTTTTGACTTCTCTCTCTCTCTCTTTCTAACTCTCTCTGCCTCTATGTTTGCTCCCAACCMTTGTTTTTCTTTTTGAG
The DNA here is from genome assembly GCF_002910315.2 of Salvelinus sp. IW2-2015. NCBI lineage: Eukaryota > Metazoa > Chordata > Actinopteri > Salmoniformes > Salmonidae > Salvelinus > Salvelinus sp. IW2-2015. The sequence goes on along the minus strand of NW_019946828.1, from coordinate 34,992 downwards.
TTTGAGTCCAGAGTCTTACCTACAATATGACCATAGAATAATACCTGACCCTAGAATACATATTGATATTCACACTCTCCCTCCTCCCCTCCCTCCCTCTCCCCTATAGGTCCTGTGGCTGTTCTCCAACAACATCACGTGGATTGAGGCTGGCTCCTTCAGTGAGCTGAGGGATCTAGAGGAGCTGGACCTGGGGGACAACTCTCACCTGCGCAGGCTGGAAGGAGGGGCCTTCAGGGGCCTGGAGAAACTCCAGAGTCTCCACATGCACCGCTGCAAGCTTACCGCCCTGCCCCAYGACCTGTTCCACAAGCTGTACAGCCTGCAGTTCCTCTACCTGCAGGTAGGGGCAGTACGCATATATTCACGCACACACGGGCACATATGTATACACACACAACACGCATACACACACACTACAGGGAATTCTCATAGCTGTGAAAATTACATCATTTTATATCATCACAATCACAATTACATCATTTTATATCATCACAATCACAATTACATCATTTTATATCATCACAATCACAATTACATCATGTTGTATCATGATTCAAATCATGCTGCATCAGTGATAGTTATGAGATGCCCTTTAGTGGAAGGTGTAAATGTTTCTCACCTCACCACTACTGAGATGTAGCCCATCATCACCTGACCCCACCTGACCACTTCCTCTTCCTGTTTCCTGTTTCGTCCTTGTAGGAGAACCAGCTCCACTTCCTCCAGGATGACCTCTTCTCTGACCTCATCAACCTGAGCCAGCTCTTCTTGCATGGAAACCGTATCCGYACTCTGTCGGAGAACGTGTTCCGTGGCCTGGTCAACCTGGACCGCCTTCTTCTCCACGACAATCGTGTGCGCCAGGTTAACCGCCGGGCGTTCCGCGACCTCGGACGYCTCACCATGCTYTTCCTGTTCAACAACTCATTGGCTGAGCTCCCSGGCCAGGCTCTCCGTGACACCCAGGGCATCGAGTTCCTCCGTCTCAATGGGAACCCCTGGTCCTGTGGCTGCGAGGCCCTCCCCCTGTGGGAGTGGTTCCGTGGCGCCCGTGTCTCATCGTCCGAGCTGTTGTGTTCCTCCCCGTCCCCCCGCCGCGGGATGGACCTCCGCTTCCTCCGTGAGATGGACTTCGCCCTCTGCCCTCTCCCCGACCCCGGCACCCTGGCCGGCTCCACCACGAGGACCTTCAGCACCAAGACAAGATGGTGGTTCTCCAAGCACAAGCCCCAGTCCCAGACCAAGGCAGTGTTCGAGAAGAGCTCCGAGACCATCAAGGCCTTCCCGTTCCCCCAAGGRAAGAACAACCCACCCATYKTGACCTCCACCAATGTCAAGTACGAGCTCGGCGAGGAAGAGGCAGCGCTACCCAAACTCGACGCTGAGGAGTACTGGGCGAACTATGAGAACGAGGACGCCGGCACCACGCTGCGATGCTTCGAGCTCGAGTGTCCGCCTGACTTCGATGGCCTCCCTCCCAACTCCTCCTCCACCCCAACATCATCCCCCTCTCTCTCACTCCTCCTCGCCCTCTCGCTACTCGCCATCTCCATCAATCTACACCTCATATTTGGCTGAATCAGACTTTAAGTACCCACTTCCCGTTCCTGTCTTTGCCCCGGCCCCTCTCAGGGCATGGGGAACCCCTTGTTAAAGACTCTGTACCTCCCTAGTTAACCCTCTGATGTCCTACTGGATAACCTCTATCTCTGTCAGTAGTACATGACAGCAGGGGATACAAAGGGGGGGGGTTGGATTGTTACTTCTAACTTAATGCAGGGTTAAACAACAATGGCTGACAGTACATAGTATACTATTGTACATAGTACAATATAGTACAGTACAGTAGTCAACCAAGGCTGTTACTACAACAGGTGCATCTCACCTGTCTGGTGTGTTGGTTGCCGTGACGACGCCTGCAATCAGGGGTCAGTGGTCACCTGTAACGCTCTACAGCTAATACCAGTGCTACTTACTGTTGCGACTGCTGTAACTGTTGTCACTTGGAGGAATATTACAACTACAAGTGCTAYGACTATTATATGCATGTTACTACAACTACTACTATTCCGAATACGTCTGCTACTACAAGTGCWATGATTACAGTTACGACAGTAACTACATTTCTACTGTTGTACGAACTCTGACAACTGTACTGTAAATYGGTMGGTGTACTTGATGGTGCAGAGCAGTTGGGATATCCTTCTTACATGTTGTCTACCATGATGCCTACTTTATAATGGATTGTTTACAGAAAAATAGCTAAGGAGAGAGAGAAAGAAGGGATGAAGGAATGAAAGMGAGGCAGTCACCAGCRTRYGAGAAGGTGAGAGAGGATATGTAGAGAGATAGGTAAAGGTARAGAGACAGAAAGACACAGAGAGAGGATATGTAGAGAGATATGTAAAGGTAGAGAGACAGAAAGGCAGAGAGAGTGATGAGTTAAAAAGTTACCAAAGGAAGAAGCTAGAGGACAGAGAAGGTGGAAGAGAAGAGAAGAAAGCGCAACAGGAAAGGACAGAGAGCGAGGGAGAGAGGGTTGTCGAGATTCTCAATAATAAAGAGAACGGAAGAGAGGGAGCAAGGACAGCGCAGGCAATATAAATAAAGCAAAGGAATGTGAGACACGGTGAAATTAAGAAACAAAGAAAGAAAGAGAGAGAGAAAATGACAGTACTGGCCCTTGACCATGAGATACTGAATAGGAGAAACAAGCAATCACTTCAGGTATTCAAGTTCAGTCTTTGTATAACTTCATGTCCTGTAAATATGACATCATCACCATAGAAGCCACAGGGGAAGGATGCTTCCTGTCTGGCAGTGTCAGTCGCTGTTCTGATTGGCTATCGCTGTTTGTTTGTGATGTCATTGACGGAATGCATGACGTGACCAGTGAATGACCAGTTTGAGAGATAAAAAGACCYATTGAGATTCTGAATAACGTTTGTGAGACTTTTCTTTGGGTGCAGCAGCAGCTGTTGTGTTTCAAACTGATTTTACTTGATCAATAATTGATCTCTTTAAGTTCTTTGTTCTCTCTCTTGGAATGCTCACTCACTTCTTTGGAAGGTGAAAGTAGTGCACTACTTTTGACACTGCACTACATAGGGAACAGGGAGCCATTTCAGACGGAGCCAATGACTGCTAGTCAGTCCTTTAGCCAAACAACTTGATGATGAGTAAACAAACAAATTAAATGTTTTCAACCCAGCACCCCAATACCGTCTATCATACCCACCCCAATATCTCCAGTCTAATACCCCCCCACATCAACTAAGCAGAATCAACTTAGTCCAACTAAGGAGAATCAACTTAGTCCAACTCAGAAAAATCAACTTAGACCAACTCAGAAGAATCAACTTAGTTCAACTCAGAAGAATCAACTTAGTTCAACTCAGAAGAATCAACTTAGTTCAACTCAGTAGAATCAACCAGTAACTGATCTGCATAGAACCCAAGAAGAGATCTAGAACTGGAACTGAAAGAGACATAGAAAGGCACAGGTGATGACTGGACTGGACTGGACTCCAAACCAATAAGACCGACTAGTACTGACCAGCCATATTATTCTAATAGGACTGTTCTGGACTACTGAGCTCAGAGATCCTGGCACAGAATGAATGGATGGAAAAGCCTGGCAGTTTCCCAGCAGGGAGAGACAAGGAGAGATACATTGTGGCTTTACTGAGATTGATCGACAGACGGACAGAACAGAGGGACCAMATTTTTACTCACAGACTTTGCTGACTCACAGAGAGACATAATTCCTTGACTTGCTAACAGAGATAGACTGACTGACCTACTCATGCCTTGGCGACCAGTGATCGACGGAAGACAGTTAAAAAGAGAGACTGGAATCTGATTGGCGGACAGCTGAAGCAACRTCAGAGAAAGGAGGAGGACCTCTGAGGAGGTGACCAAAAACAGACTTCCTCTCCTCTTCCTTTCTTTCTACTCGTTTTGTCTGAGTTTCTACAAGGCTTTGTAGGAGGGTGGGTAGGCGTGCTGACAAATCATCCCTCCCTCCTTCCTCCCCTCTCTCTCTGTCTCTCTCGCTTCCTTTCTCTATCCTACCGGTCACCTGTTTCTGTAAAGCACTCACCCCTGAGTGCTCCATCCCTCTGAAGAGGGAGAGAGAAATTAAAGGAGGGAGCGGAAGGAAGAAGGAGAGAGAGAAAGAGGGGAGGAAGGAGGGAGGGAGGAGAGAGCGTTCCTTTTACAGAGATGTTTTCAGTAGAGGTGAAGAGGACAAGGACAGGCTGAGATAGGGTATGAGTAGGGGAGAACAGAGAGGCACACACACACACACACACACACACACACACCAACACACCACACACAACACACACAACACACACCACACACACACACACACACAACACACACACAAACACACACACACACACAACACACACACACCTACTTAAGTTATGAGTTTCTAGACAAAGTGGTTAGACAGACAGACAGACAGACAGACGGACGGACGGACGGACGGACAGAGAGACAGACAGAGAGAGTCTTACAGCTCCATGTAATGTCCTTCTTCCAATCTATTTCTGTTACAGTAGTTACATAGACTGTGCTTTATGAAATCACCTCGCTTTTAAAGAAAAGCAGTTCCTATGTTAWTCAGTTGGAGATTTGGGTTGCATCCCAAATGGCACCCTGTCCCCTATGCATGGGTCTCGGTCAAATGTAGACCACTAAATACGGAGTAAGGTGCCCTTTGGGACACAGCCTTTCAATAYATGTGAGTCAACCATAKAAATAGGATTCTATGGACTCAACAATACGCTGTTCACTAATAAGAGAGTCCAGGGATTGGTTTGTGTTCTGTTCTGCTGTGGTAACACTGTGTCCGTCCATATATGTCAGCCATTAGGGTGAGGTCAAACTGGGCCTCGGTGCTCTTCTGTGGCCATGACAGTCAGGTCACTTTCAGACGACCAAAGCCCCAGTCATACCATTTTACCCAATGATTGGACTGTAAATGAAACCTGTCTGCTTGACCGAGTGAGAGAGTGTGAGAGAGAGTGTATGTGTGAGAAAACAATATTTTGGTATCTACTTGACTGTGTGAGGAGATTGAGTTGTCTTCTGCTGTCATCTGTCTCACTGTGGAAGGAAAGAGGCAACATTATATAAAGAATAAATACTGAACTTTGTTTTGTGAAAAATAAATGGACTTTCTCGCCGTCGCGAACGCTAAACATTTCAGGATATTAGGATATATACTAGCCTTTGGAAGTTCTCAGTGAGGGACGCTACCACGGCACACACACACAACAACACACACCACACAACACACATTCTACACACACACACTCACACACACACACCACCACACACACACACACACACACACACACACACACACACACACACACACCACCACACACCACACACACAACACAACCACACTACAGCACCGCAGCATGAATATACATACACGCACACACTCAGAACACCAATACTCGTGTGCTCAATTGTGTAAGTTCGTCTTCCAGCAAATGGTCCATTTCTGTTACCTGAAGCGAGATGATATAGTTACCATGGAAACACCATCTAAGTCCATTGCAATAGTCTTCTTAATGCTACTGCAAAATTAAACATCATAATAGTACAATAGAGGGGCTCTTAAGAATACATACAATTAGCATAAATGATGTATACAATAGATTCTCTTAATTACAGTACATCAGATTTATTTACGAAACATAATCTTAACTGTACAGTACATCATATGTTACAATAGGCCTTCTAATGTACAGACATCAATTAATTACAATAGTTCTCTTCTCAGATGATACAGCATACATCCATAGGTAGAGTTACAATAAAGTCTCTCTTAATGTACCAGTAGCATCAGTGGATTACAAATAGTTCTTCCTAATGTACAGTACATCATATTCAATAGTCTCTTAATGTAACAGTACATCAGTATTACAAGTTATCTCTATAATGTACAGTACAATTTTAAAATTTATTTTTGTACCCAAAAAATTTAAATTCTTTAAATTACTAGACACTCAATATTACATATAGATCGTTCTTAATGTACATCACTACATCAGTTATTGGTGACAATCGTCCTCTTAATACGTACAGTCACAATAATATTACTAAACAATTATCTTAATTACAGTACATTCAATATTAGCATATAGCTCTCGTAATAGTTACAGATAATCAGTATTACTACATAGTTGTCTTTATAATGTACCGAAGTACAATTCAATATTACAATCAGTATTCATTAAATATGACAGTACATCAAATCATATACTTTTATAGGGTCTGCTATTTAATTTGTAACAGTTGTGAGCAATCAGTATTCAACAAAGGGTATCTTAATTGTAACAGTACAATAATATTACAAACTATTGAGTCTTAATCTAGTGACTTAAGTTACATCAATATTTACAATATAGTCTCTTAATGTACAAGTAACATAATCAGTATTATACAATAGTCTATTAATGTTTACGATACATTTCAATCTAGGTACAAGCGTATCTTGATGTACAGTACATCAATATACTAATAGTCTCTTTAATGCGTAACAGGTACTGTTATCAATATAGTACAAATAGTCTCTTAAGTACAAGTATCAATCGAACTGATTACAATAGTCTGCGCTATAACTGTACAAGTAACATCAACTATTTACATAGTCTCCTCTTAATGCTACAAGGTACCATCAATATTACAATATTCTCTTTTTCAGTACAGTACATTCCAGTAATTACCAATATCTTCTTGAATAGTAACCAGTAACTCTCATCTTATTTATCAAATAGTGTCTCTTAATTGTACAAGCTACATCAGGTATATTTCACAATATGGTCTCTTAATGTACAGGTACATCAGTATTGACCAAATTAGTACTCTTTTAATCGTCTTACTAAGATACATCTCAATAAATACTACATAGTATCTTTAGGATACCACAGTTACTCAGGTAGTACAAATAGTCTCTTATTGTTTAACAGGACATCAATATTACAATAGTCTTCTTAATGTACACATGTTAGCTACCTCCAGTTTACAATTAGTCTCTTAATGAACAGTGTTTACGCACTATCAGTACTTACAATTAAGTTCTCTTAATATAACTAGATCACGGAATCAGATATTCAACCATAGTTTCTAATTTGTACGTAACATTCTCGAGTATTACAGCTCTTTAAGTACAGTACATCAGTAATGTGCTTATCTCAGATAGTGTCTCTTAATGTAACGTACATTCAGTATGTACAAATAGTCTCTTATTGTACAGTACGATCAGTATTACAGTTAGAATCTCTTAAGTGTGTGACCCACAGTAAACGCAAATCAATACTCATTACTAATATTAGTTCTCATTGAAAATAGCTCACGGGCACAATCACAGCTATAATACTAATTTATCCGTCATCTTTAACTGGTACCAATTCTACATATTCAAGCTATTACCACATAGGTTGATCGTTCAGTGTATCCAGGAACACTCAGATCTACAATCAGTCTCTCTAACTGCTACAGCATTACCATCACGTTCTTTACAACTTAGTAGTCTTTAGGCTACTACAGTCATATCAGTAATACAACAGTCTCTAATGCTGAAAACTGTACACGCCGTCTTTAGCTACCTTTTTTCGCAGAATATGACCACAACACAGTCGAACTACACTATCCACCCATAAAAACCATTTATCCAAAATTTCCTCCGTTTATTGTATAACCTTAACCTACAATAAAGTGGTATTTAAAAATAAGGTTCATGATTCTAAACTCAACGTATCCAGATGTCGAGACACTAAGGCATTGTTGGCAGAATACATGGATTGTCAGTTTCAAATGCATGATTAATTTATAAATATTCACCAAAACATTTCTCGGTGGTCCCAAAAATATTGCCATCAGGATTGTAAATTTCAATCTCAAGCCTCTGTCTTTTTGGTTACACTGTTTGCGTGCAATCCGAGCTTGGGAGCACTTCGTTTCTAGATAACATTGGTTAACAGGGGCTAACCAGCTCGCTAGGCTCAGTTCAAATCGGTCAGAGTCAGCTGTTCTCTCAATTTACATCTGGAGTAGCTAGGGAAAGCTATGCCAACGTTAGCCAGCTAGGGTACTGTGTGTTGTTGTAGACAAGTGCATGCACGGCAGGTGCGACTGCAGGAGGACCAAGCAGGTACTCTACTATTCCCCATCGTTTAATCACTGACATTTTGACTTGTTAAATTAGCACTGAAAAAAGTTTGACAGAATTTATCAAAAGTTCCGCTCGTTAATTGGAGCTCATCTCTGCGCACCACCCAAGTCTAGTGCTAGCATTAGTTGTTGTTTCTGTGGTTGTGTATAACGATGTGTAGATATCACTCTTGGAATCCTTAGGGTGAGGAAGCATCCTTCAACCTAGGTTGATCCGTACTGGCTATGTCCTTGGGTTTCAATTATTCCAACGATAGGCGGGACATTGTCTAACAAATTCCCAATATAGAGTGAACTCAGGACTTCCATGGTTGCGTACCCCCAATTACTCTCGACGTAGAAAGATTCCTTTTTCAGGGTTTACTTGATATACTTGGTGTCTTATTGTGAAGCTGTGTATTCTATGACAATCGATACTAAAAGTCAAACTTCTTCGCTTGACTAGCTGCCTGAGACAAAAACCCCCTCACGTCCAGTTCATAGTGAATGAGTGCGGGCAGACCTTTACTCTTATTTTGTAGCCATGGTAAACATCACCTAGATTCCAGTCATTATAGTGTTAACTGCATGGTCAGGGTGCACCTTGACTGTGCCTGTTAAACACACAGTTCGCAGTCCGCATAGTTGACATGCTATGGCTAGTCCACTAACCCTCGGCCATGGAATAACACATCGAGTTGCCGCCACGCTTCATAGTGAATGATGGCAGGCCCTACTGCCTGGAAACACACGTCCAGATTCATAGTGAATGATGGCAGGCCCTACTGTGCGCTGGAAACACACAGCCCAGTTCAATAAGTGCAAGATGATGGACAGGCCCTTATGTATTTGATGGAAGACACAGTTCCAGTTCATAGAGAATGATTGTGCAGCCCTCTATGCCTGTAAGAAACACACAGTCCCAGTTTCTTTCATATTGTGAATTATGATGGTGCCGGCTCACCTACTGCCTTGAAAACCACACAGGCTCACTCATAGTGAATGATGGCGAGGCCTCTATCTGCCTGGAAACCCACCGTCCAGTTCATAGTGAATTGATGGCAGGCCCTACTGCCTGTGAAACACCATGCTCCACCATCATAGTGTAATGATGGCAGGCCCCTACTGCCTGAAAACACACAGCCGTTACATAGTGAATGATGCGCAGGCCTACTGCCTTGAAACACACAGTCCAGTTCATATGGAATGTGCAGGCATCCGTACTGCCTGGAAACACACACTAGTCCGATGTTCATTGGAGTGATGGAGTGCCTACTGTTCCCTGGAAACAAAATTAACTTATTCCCAGTATTCGATACGTGGACATGATGGTAGAGGCCCATACCTCCTGACGAAACACCACGCCAGCAAGTCGCATGGCAGCCTCAGACACTGCTGAAATTACGACAGCCCACATAGATGCGCCACTGCTAACACCAGCTCGCGCGTCTGTTGATCAATGCAGCCCTTACTGCTAAGCACCAGTTCGCAGTTTACTAGGTCATGACGGCTCCGACCACTGCACTGGCAAGGCAGCACATCACAGTCGCTAGCTGAGAATTGCCTTGGGAGTCGTCCCTTCGCCCTGGAACAATAACACAGTACTGCAGTTCAGAATAGTGAATGAATGATGGCGGTCGTCCTACATGCCATGGAACACACACCGTCCAGTTCATATCGTGCAAATGCATGGCAGCCCTACTGCCTGCGCCAGATACTACATCACAGTCCACGTCTTTATTAAAGTGCTTGATGAGCAGCCAGGCCCGTTACTGCTCGTGAAACACCAGTCCGAGTTCTATGCAATGCGAGCCCTTCTCTTCAACACGACCAGTTCATAGTGAATGATGCAGGCGCCCTACTGCCGTAAAGCCAGCACCACGGGTCCCAGTTTTTATAGTGTGAACAATACGCATCGGCAGGCCCTACTGCCTGTGACGAACACAGTCCAGTCATTAGCGTGACAGTGATGGCAGGCTCCTACTGACTGCTATGAACACCCAACAGTCTTCATAGATTATGGCAGCCCATCCTGCGGCAAGTTGCCAGCTATGTGAGAATGAGTCTCCTTATCTGCCTGTGAAACTACTAGCAGTCCTAGTTTCTATAGTGCAATTGGATAGGCTGAGCCCTACTGCTGGAAACCACACTAGTCCACGTTCAGAGAGTGAGATTGATGGCCAGGCCCTACTGCCTGGTAAGACACACAGTCCGTTCATAGTGATCTGACATGGCATGGCACCTAGCTGCCCTGTAAACACCACCAACAGTTCCAGTTTCATAGTGAATGATCGCGCCAGGCCCTCACTGCCCTGTAACACACAGTCCAGTTCATAGTGAATGATTGGCAGGCCTACTGCCTGGAAACACACATTCCAGTTCATAGTGAATGATGGCAGGCCCTACTGCCTGGTAAACACACAGTCCAGTCATAGTGAAATGATGGCAGGCCCTACTTGCCTGTAAACACACAGTCCCAGTTCATAGTGAATGATGGCAGGCCCCTACTGCCCTGGGGGAAACACACAGGTCCAGTTCAGAAAATGTAGCTGTAGCTCTGTGGATTTGGCTATGGGCCCTGGTCTGCGTAGACTCAGGTCCTGGACATGTGTTTCATATGGTTTTATTTACTGCAGTGTCCTATTAATTGTCCAACGCACGGCCGCTTTCCCACTCTATATTGCCTATAACATTCTCACAAAATGTCCTTAGTAATGTAATCCCCAAACATTCTATGAATTTATGAAACGTGAAACTGACCATTCTTAGTGCTCGCTTGCAGAATTTCTTTTTTAAACTCATGCTCTTCTTGGGCGTGTTTATGAACATATTTTAATAACATTTCATGTTGCGTTGAACTCTGTCAGTTCCACTTTAAATATACTGTATATTACAGTGCTGGAAAACACAAGGTCATTGAACCTTAACCACTATAGTTATTTTTAATAAAAAGGCATAGTCCTTCTTTCACACACTATTTACTTGATTGGCCTCTTTCTCCCCCTTTTCTCCCCTATTTTCTTCCTACTTCTCCCGGGTTCTCCCGCTCTTATATTGTCTTCCGTTTTGATTGCTTCTACCTGCTCTTTTCTCACTCCGTTTCTCCCGCCTGTTTCTCCTTGTTCTCCCCCTCTTTCCTCCTCTCCCTCGTTTTGCCTCCCTCCGTTCTCCCTCTCTTCTCCCCCTCTTCTTCTTCACCTCTCTTTCTCCCTCTCTTTCTCCCCCTCTTTTACTCCCTCCTCTTTCTCCCTCACTCTTTCTCCCTCTCTTCTCACTCCCCTCTCTTTCTCCCTCTCTTTCTCCCTCCTCTTTCTCCCCCTCTTTCTCCCTCTCTTTCTTCCCTCTCTTTCTCCCTCCTTTCTCCCTCTGTCCTCCTCCAATCGCTCTCTCCCGTCTCTCTTCTCTCTCCTTCTTTCTCTCTCTTTCTCTCTCTCTCTCTCTCTCTCTCTCTCTCTCTTCTCTCTCTCTCTTCTCTCTCTCTCTCTCTCTCTCTCTCTCTCTCCTCTCTTCTCTCTTTTCTTCTTCTCTCTCTTCTCTCTTCTCTCTCTCTCTCTCTCTCTCTTCTCTCTCTACTTCTCCCTCTCTCTTCTCTCTCTCTCTTTCTTTCTCTCTTCTCTTCTCTCTCCTCAACTCCTTTATCTTCTCCAATTCTCTCTCTCCTCCCTCCCTCCATCTCTCTCTCTCTCCTCCCTCCATCTCTCTCAAAGCAGATGGCAGTAAGAGCAGCAGTGTGGAGACAGAGAATGGCACCACCATGCAGGAAACACCTGCTCTGTTGAATAATATTATAGTTAAACATACATGTACAGCAGTGATAAAAAAAAATGTGGTGTGTAAACCTGATCGCCCTTGGTGGTGAATAAATTAACGCTTCCTATATTTTCAATGCATTTTTTTTTACAATATGTGGGTTTATGTGTTTATATGTGTTAAGCCTCCACTACGCCACTGATAATAATATGAATAACATAAATATGACATCTATCGGGCCTGTGTTTTCTTCATATGAGCCTTAATGTGTGTGGAACAGACAGCCTGTATGCTGTTTCCCAAGGGGCGCACATTTTGGTTTTAGCCCTAGCACTACGCAGCTGATAAACAAAGCCGGTAATGAGTTGATTCTTACGTTTGGGAAACGCTGCTTAATGGCCATGGCAGACACTCCACTACRTATTTATTTGGACGGTGAAGCTAAAACTTTTATATACTCCAGAATTTCAGATTTAAGATCAAATGTTTCATATGAGGCAAYAGTACAGAATGTCACCTTCTTTTAAGGGGATTTTCATACACGTCGGTTTTACCGTCTAGAAATGAACGCACTTTATGTATCTAGTACCCCCATTTGAAGGTGTCATAAGTATAGGGACAAATTCACTTATACTGTATTAAAGTACTCACAAGTTTAGTATTTGGTCTCATATTTAAAGCACACAATGACTACATCAAGTTTGTGACTCTACACATGTGTTGGATGCGTTAGCATTTTGTTTTGGGTTGTGTTTCTGATTCTTTTGTCCCCAATACAAATGAATGGTAAATCATGTATTGGGTCATTTTGGAGTCACTTTTATTGTAAATAAGATAGAATATGTCTCTGAACCCTTGTACATGAATGTGACATTACCATGATCACAGATAATCATCAACAAATCATCAATAATGATGAGTGAGAAAGTTACAGAGGCTAAAACATTGTACCCCCAAAACCTGCTAGCCTCTAACCATTACCAWTAACAGGGGAGGTTAGCATGTCTTTGGGGGGTGATATGTATGTCTATAACTTACCTCTAACCATTACCAATAACAGGGGAGGTTAGCATGTCTTGGGGGGTGATATGTATGTCTATAACTTACCTCTAACCATTACCAACCATGTTACCAATAACAGGGGAGGTTAGCATGTTTTGGGGGGATGATTGTTGGTCTATAACTTACCTCTAACCCATTTACCAGTTAACAGGGGAGGTTAGCGTCTTGGGGGGGTGATATGTAGTCTATAACTTTTCCTCTAACCATTACCAATAACAGGGAGGTTTAGCATGTTTGGGGGGTTGATATTGTATGACTATAACTTACCTCTAACCATTACCAGATAACAGGGGAGGTTGCATGTCTTGGGGGTGATATGTATGTCTATAACTTACCTCTAACCATTACCAATAACAGGGGAGGTTAGCATGTCTTGGGGGGAGGTGATATGTTATGTATATAACTTACCTCTAACCATTACAAAAACAGGGAGGTTAGCATGTCTTGGGGGTGATATGTATGTCTATAACTTACCTCTAACCATTACCAATAACAGGGGAGGTTAGCATGTCTTGGGGGGTTGATATGTATGTCTATAACTTACCTCTAACCATTACCAATAACAGGGGAGGTTAGCATGTCTTGGGGGGGTGATATGTATGTCTTAACTTACCTCTAACCAACCAGTAACAGGGGAGGTTAGCATGTCTTGGGGGGGTGATTTGTATGTCTATAACTTACCTCTAACCATTACCAGAACAGGGGAGGTTAGCATGTCTTGGGGGGTGATATGTATGTCTATAACTTACCTCTAACCATTACCAATAACAGGGGAGGTTAGCATGTCTTGGGGGGTGATATGTATGTCTATAACTACCTCTAACCATTACACATAACAGGGGAGGTTAGCATGTCTTGGGGGGATATGTATGTCTATAACTTACCTCTAACCATTACCAATAACAGGGGAGGTTAGCATGTCTTGGGGGGTGATATGTATGTCTATAAACTTACCTCTAACCATTACCATAACAGGGGAGGTTAGCATGTCTTGGGGGGTGATATGTATGTCTATAACTTACCTCTAACATTACAATAACAGGGGAGGTTAGCATGTCTTGGGGGGTGATATGTATGTCTATAACTTACCTCTAACCATTACACAATAAGGGGAGGTTGCATGTCTTGGGGGGGTGATAGTATGTCTTAACTTACCTCTAACCATTACCAGTAACAGGGGAGGTTAGCATGTCTTGGGGGGGTGATATGTATGTCTATATACTTATCTCTAACCATTACCAGTAACAGGGGAGGTTAGCATGTCTTGGGGGGATGATATGTATGTCTATAAACTTACCTCTAACCATTACAGAAACAGGGAGGTTAGCAATGTCTTGGGGGGGGGGTGAATATGTATGTCTATAACTTACCTCTAACCATTACCAGAAACAGGGGAGGTTAGCATGGTCTTGGGGGTGATATGTACGTCTAGTAACTTACCTCTAAACCATTACCAGTAAACAGGGAGTTGCATGTCTGGGGGGGTGATATGTATGTCTATAACTTATCTCTAACCATTACCAGTAACAGGGGAGGTTAGCATGTCTTGGGGGGATGAATGTATGTCTATAACTTACCTTTAACCATTACCAGTAACAGGGGAGGTTAAGCATTGTCTTGGGGGGGGGGGGTGATATGTAGTCTATAACTTACCTCTAACCATTACCAGTAACAGGGAGATTAGCATGTCTTGAGGGGGTTGATATGTATGTCTATAACTTATACTCTAACTCATTACCAGTAACAGGGAGGTTAGCATGTCTTGGGGGGATGGATATGTATGTCTATAATTACTCTAACCATTACCAGTAACAGGGGAGGTTAGCATGTCTTGGGGGGAACGATATGTCATAGTCTAAATAACTTACCTCTAACCATTACCAGTAACAAGGGGAGGTTTATGTCTTGAGGGGGTGATATGTATGTCTAATAACTTACCTCTCTAACCCATTACCAGTAACAGGGGAGGTTAGCATGTCTTGGGGGATGAATATGTATGTCTAAACTTACCTCTAACATTACCAGTAACAGGGGAGTGTTTAGCATGTCTTGGGGGGGGTGATATGTATGGTCTATACTTACCTCTAACCATTACCAGTAACAGGGGAGGTTAGCATGTCTTGGGGATGATATGTATGTCTATATAACTTACCTCTAACCATTACCAGTAACAGGGGAGGTTAGCATGTCTTGGGGGTGATATGTATGTCTATAACTTACCTCTAACCATTACAGTAAACAGGGGGAGGTATAGCATGTCTTGGGGGGTGTATGTATGTATATAACTTACCCTAACCATTAATCATAAAAGGGGAGGTTAGCATTCTTGGGGGATGGATATGTATATGTCTATATTATTACCCCAGCCAAGTAAAACTGCCTAAACACTCAGCATTCACACCTGAATTAACAGGGGAGGTTTAGAGCCTGTCTTGGGGGGTGTCAGTGTATGGGTATTCTATAATTACCTCTGATAACGGTTAGGAAGCGTAAGTTTAATTAGACATACCATATCACACTTACCTCAATAAGGAGGGGAGCGTTAGCGACCTGTCCAAGTAACGGGCTATGGGGGGACACGATAATGTCTCTATGTGTCTATAACGTTACCTCACACCTCATCCCTACCCCTGTTACCTGAGTAATCGGTTAGGAGGTAAGGTGGAGAGGTTAGGCTGTACTAGACTATGAATATCTAGTCCTCTCCGGGGGATGGATAGTTAACGGTCTACTCATATACATCTACCCCAAGAAAAACATCAACTATACACCCCCCTCTCCATAATCCATTACCCCCCAGTAACAGGGGAGGTTAGCCGAAGACATGGCTGTCACCTATGGTCCGGCGATCCTGGTATTTAATGCTTGGTAATTATGGAGGGTTTATCTACCCGTCTTCACCCTACTGTTTACCTGTGTCGGTGTTTTCTAATTCATTACTTCTGTGTAGTGAGGTGAGGGGATGGTTTAGCTCAGAGCACTATCTTGGGGGGTGATAGTATGTTATAACTTACTCTCAACCCATCCTCAAGAAAATTAAAACCCTCAATAACACATGTGGGAGGTTTGACATGGGTATAGGCAGTGTTGCATGGGGGCAGTTTATGATATGACATACATTTAATATGCTCCTCTCCATAGACATGACTCTAAACTCACCTCACTGCTTCTTAAACCTGGGTTAATGGTTACAGAGGTAGTACCTAGTGTAAAGTCAAAGGGATGAGGCTGATAGCAGACCCCATTGGCTCACCTTCGGGGGCGGTTGTGATAACGTTGAGTAATGTGCGTATATTAGCATTGACATCATACTAACCTATATTAAGAACATCACATACAAGTAACACGGCGGAGGTTAGCACTGTCTTGGGGGGGTGATAGTATGGTCTATAACTACCTCTAAATTACCAATACAGGGGAGGTTAAGCATGTCTTGGGGGATGATAGTCATAGTCTATTAACCCCCTCAGACCATGCTAATCTCCCTGGTTTATGTAAGGTTTAGAAGAGGTAAAGTTATAGACATAACATATCATCACCCCCCCCACCCCTCCTAACACATGCCCCCCAAAGACATGCTAACCCTCCTCCATGTATAACTGGTAATGAGTTAGAGTAAGTTAAGGACCATACCATATCTCCCAGACATGCCTACCCTCCCCTGGTTACTGGAGTACAGGGGAAGGTTAGCAGGAGCTGTTGTGGGGGTGATTATGTATGTCTAAGTTCAACTTAACCTTGAACACTCATTAACAGTTGTAATACAAGGAGCCATAAGAGGTAGGATCAACGGCTTCGCATGTCTTGGGGCGGGGGGGTGATATGTATGTCTACTAACTTTACACCCCACACTCTCTAACCCTACAGAACATGTTAACTCTCCCCGTTACTGGTAAATCCAGATTATACAAGGGAGAGGGTTTAAAGCGCACAATGGTCTTGGTGTGGAGGAGGAGCGGAGGTGATAATTCAATCACAATCATACTTTCCTCTAACCATTACCATAACAGGGAGGTTAGCAGCCTAATGGGGGAGTGATAATGTAATGCTCCTACTCACATTTGTCCTCTAACCATTACACTAAGTAACATAGGGGAAGGTAGTTAGAGGAATTGCTCACTGAGGGGGGTGATTATGTATTCTAAATAGAGAGACATATCATAATCACCCTCTACACCATTACAATAACAGGGAGGTTTAGCATGTCTTGGGGGTGATATGTATGTCTATAACTAACCCCCCTCTAACCATTACCAATAAACAGGGGAGGTCTAGCATGTCTGGCGGAAACTATGGATCTAATTAATGTCTATCAACTTACCTCTAATCCGTATTAATACCTGGGTATAATATGGTTAGAGGATGAGAGGGAGGTTAAGTACACAGACAATCATGTATGGGGGAATTGAATATGTATGTCCTAATTAATTTACCCCCCTCTTACTCATTACCCAGTAACGAGGGCTAACAGCGGGCGAGGCTGTTAGGCATGTCCTCCTCCGGGGGGGAGAGGTGAATGTATGAGTACAATTGATACATAACTTTACCTCTCCTCCCCTGTTCTTATAACCATTACCCAATTAACGGGGTAATGGTTTAGAGTAAAGTTTA
Source organism: Salvelinus sp. IW2-2015 (assembly GCF_002910315.2). Lineage (NCBI taxonomy): Eukaryota > Metazoa > Chordata > Actinopteri > Salmoniformes > Salmonidae > Salvelinus > Salvelinus sp. IW2-2015. The sequence goes on along the minus strand of NW_019946828.1, from coordinate 17,391 downwards.
TAGAATACTGATTGAGGTTAGCACAAGCTCTCTGGGGGCGCGCCAAGACTGCCTATCGCTACTCCTGTATGTAGTTAGTCCTACAACTCTCCTTTACTCCCACTCTTCGTGTAATATCCATGTACGCTAATAACTAAGGGGAGGTAGAGGTAAGCTATGTCTTGGGGGGGGGGTGAACATATGTATTAATAATTACTACTCGTAACCATATACTCAATATACAGGAGGAGCGTTAAGATGTCTGCATGGAGGTGCAATCACTATGGTTGCGTATACCCACTATCCCCCCAAGACATGAACCCCCTCTTAAAACACACATCATTACCCACTCTAAGTATCAACAGGGGAGGTCTTCCCTGTTATTTGAGGCTAATAGTCTTGGGGGATGATACTGTGATGTAGTAAGGTTATTACTCCTCAAACCATGTAACAATACCAGCGTAAGTTTTGCACACAATCACCCAGTTCACTCAACCAGANTAGTCTGTATGATCAGCGCCTTACATAGAGCGAGATAATGTTGACAGCTGGGTAGAGTCGGTGTAATGTGTGTGCACAAGAATCTGGGTCAGATGGTGTAATGTAATGTTGACAGTCTGTGGTATTAGTTGGTGTATGTGACAGACTGGCAGAGTGGGTTAATGTGACAGACTGGGTGAGTGTGTAATATGGACAGACTGAGTAGAGTGTGTAGTATTGACAGACTGGGTAGGGAGTGTAATGTATGTGGCCAGTCTCGGTATAGTGGTGTAATGTGACCATGGGCCAGAGTGGGATATCGACGACTGGTAGAGTGGTGTAATAATGTGACAGACTGGGTAGAGGAGTGAATGTGACAGACTGGGGTATAGGTGTAAGTAATGTGACCAGACATGGTGTTGTGTTGTAAGTGCTCGTGCAGCACCTGGCGATAGAGTGTGTATTGACAACAGACTGGTAGCAGGAGTGCTGAATAGTGACAGGATGGTGGAGTTGGTGTAATTAATGTGACAGGACTTGGTTAGAGGTGTTAATGTGACAGTGGGTATTAGGTTACATGTAATGTGAGCAGATGGTGTTTGTGTCAATTGGTGTGCAGACTGCGGTAGAGTGGTGTAATGTGACAGACTGGGTAGATGGATCACAATGTGTGAGAACAGACTGGCGTCAGAGTGGTGTATGTACAGACCGGGTTAGAGGGTCTAACTAGGACGGACTTGGTAGCCAGCTGAGGTAATGCTATGTGGACGACTGGTAGAGGCGCGTCTCAAATACACGCACAGACAGAGACGCCGAAGAGTGGTGTTCTACATGTACGCTGTCGACAACTGGGTAGCAGAGAGTGTAAATGTGACGCTGGGTATAGGGTCGCATTCATGTAATGTGACAAAGGGTAGAGTGGTGTAATGTGACAGACTGAGTAAGATTCGTTAATGTTGGTGTGGGCAGATGGGTAGCAGTGCCCTGTAATGTGAACCAGACTGGTTGAGATGGTGTACTGTGAAGATTGGGTATGTCGTTGTAAATGTATACAGACGGGTCTTGCAGTCACTGCACCGGCTTTGTATGTGGCCAGACTGGGTTAGAATATATATGTGACAGCACCCTTAGGTAGTAGTCGTGTACACTGTGACAGACTGGGTAGAGTGCTGGAATGTGGTGTGCAGACTGGGCATAGCCAGTGAGTGCTAATGTGACGTACATGGGTATGTGGTAATGGGCAGACTGGGTCAGAGGGTGTATGTGACCGAGACTGGTCACGCGAGTGTGTATTTGCAGCAAGATAAACCATTAGTCAGACTGCAGAATCACACGTCACAACAATTATGTGGAGAAACTCATGAAAGAGCACTAGCCAATCTAGTCAGCTGATCCATTAGTCGCTGTCAAGTAGTCAGCTGTTCTGTAAAGTGTAGAGTGAAAGTAACAATCATTGACATGGTACGTGAGAAACAGCGACACCACCACGTTACAAATAACAAAGCCCAGCCTACCGTAGTTCTGGGATATACATGGGCAGGCCGTGAAAGAAAGACAGGTTACAGTCATGCATGTCCATACTATTAAAATTTACCATAGTAAAATCACAAAGTATAAGAAATGCCATGGAATTTCGCCATCCCTCCACCACTGGTGACGTAAAGGGGGGGCGAGGGGGCGGGCGGGTGGGGAGGGGGCGTTGGGGGGGCGTGGAGGGGGCGGGGGGGTGGAAGATCTGGTGAGGGGGGGCGGGGCCAGGGGGGGGGTGGGGGGGGGGGGCGGGGAGGGGGGGGCGCCGGGGGGCGGGACGGGGGGAGCGGCGGGCGGGGGGTGGAGGGGGGGGGGCGGGGGTGGGGCGGGGTGGGGGGGTGGAGGGGGTGAGAGCTGAGGGGTGGGGGGGGGGGGGGGGGGGGGGAGGAGGGGGGGGGCGGGGATGGGGGGGGAGGGGGATAGGGGGGAGGGGGGGGGGCGGGGGGGAGGGGGAGGGGCGGGCGATGGGGGGGGGGGGGGGGGGAGAAAAAAAGAGCAAAGAAAGCATTCATTATAAAAAATATTACCCGACGTCTGTTATACTATTTTCATCTTTCTTTTTCCCTGACTGTCTTTCATAATGCGTTTCTAACCTTCTATATTCCCTGACTTCTTTAATAATGCCATCTTCTCCGTTATACTATTCCTGACTGTCTTTATAAGACGTTCACGGTTACTATTATTCACCTGCGTCTTAATAATGTGTGTTTCTACGGTCTATCATCCCCGACTGCGTCTATAGTGTTTCACGTTCTATTATTCCCTACTTTATAATATATGCGTCCAACTTCCTCATTATTCCTGACTTGTCTTAATAAGTGTGTTCCACGTTCTATTATTCCCTGAGTCTTTATAATGTGTTCACGTTTCTATAATTCCCTGACTGTCTTTAATAATGCGTGTTCTAGCGTTCTATATCCTGACTGTCTTCTATCAATGGTTTCATGTTCTATTATATCCCTGACTGTCTTTTAATAATGCGTTCCACGTTCTACTATTCCCTGACTGTCTTTAATAATAGCGTTCCACGTGCATTATCCTGATCGTCTTTAACCTATTTACCACTTTTCGGTGATTATTCCCGACTGTCTTTAATAAATGTGTTCCACGTTCATTATTCCCTGACTGTTCCTTTAATATGGATTCTACTTCTATTATTCCCTGACTGTCTTAAATAATGCGTTCCATGTTTACCATTTCCCTAGACTGTTTTAATAATGCGTGTCCACGTTCTTTCTCCGCTGACTGTCTTTAATATGCGCTTTCTACGTGATATTATTCCACGGACTGTCTTTAATAATTGGCTTCACGTTCTATTATCTCCCGGACTGTCTTAATAATGCGTTTCTACGTTATTATTATTCCTGACTGTCTTTCAATACTGCCGGTCTACATTTCTACTTAATTCCCTGACTGTCTTTAATAATGTGTTTCTACGTTTCTACTATGCTCTGACGAAGATGTCTTAATACATCGTTTCTACGTTCGTATTATTCCCCTGACCTGTCATTTAATAAGGTTCTAGTTATATTTTCCTGCACTGTCGTTAATAATGCGTTCTACATTCCACTATTTTCCCTGACTCTTTATAATGATGTTCAAGTCTCTATTATTCCCCTGACTGTCTTTAATAATGCTTTCTACTCATATTCCCTGAATGTCTTTAAATAATGCGTTTTACGTTCTATATTCCCTGACTGTCTTTAATAATGCTCTCCAGTTGCGCATGGTTAAGACAGCACCGAAAATCAATTACATACATTTTAAACACATCCGCCATGCACAGAATACGCGTACATACACACGAAATCCTCAAATCAAATGTCACGGGTTAAGCACTTCACACTTTCAAATGCTGATTATGCCATATTCAAAGAGCTGTTGCAATATTGGCCACTAATTCAGTTATGTTTATTAAATGAACCATATTTCAGACGATGCCAGTAGGACGTGTATCACACCAACCACTAGCTAAGGCCCGGACGTGCTGTCTTAGGAAACATTAGATCCAGTCTATGTACTGGACGTGTCCTTGGGAACAACCAGTGACCAGCCCTAGTCTTGAGGGACGTGGCCTTAAGGGAAACAGTGCATCCAAGCCCGATGTAGTGGACATCGTCCTTCAGGGAACAGTGGATCCAGCCCTATGTAGGACAGTGATCCCTTTAGGAAACAGTAGACTACCAGCCCGATTAGTCGGAACGCTGTCCTTGGGGAAACGTAGATTCACAGCCCTATGGTAAGTGGTACGCGTCTTAGGGACAGTGGACTCCAGTAATCCCAGCCCTATGTAGTGGGACGTAGTCTTTAGGGGAACGTTGGTCCAGCCCTTAGTGAGTGGATCGTGTCGCTTTAGGGAACACGTAGAATCCAGTCCCTATGTCAGCTTGGGACCGTGTCCTTAGCAGGAAACAGGTGGATCCAGCCCTATGTCGTGGAAGTGTCCTTAGGGAAACCAGTGGATCCGTGTAGATCCAGCCCCTATGTAGTGGACGTGTCCTTAGGGAAACATAGATCCAGTCTTTGTAGTGGAGTTCCTAGGGAAACATGAATCAGCCCTATGTACTGGACGTGTCCTTAGGAACAGTAGATCCAGCCCTATGTAGTGACGTTCCTTAGGGACAACATGGCATCCGTAGTGCCCGTGTGTGTGATGTTGTGTTGTAGTGGACGTGTCTTAGGAAACCAGCTAGAGGCCGGACCCTAGTGGTAGTGGACGGTGTCGTTACGAAAAGTATCGATCCACCCTATGTAGTGCGAGGTGGCTTCAGGGGGAACAGTCCGATCCAGTCAGGATCCAGCCCTATGCTAGTAGGACGGCCTTAGGGAAAACAGTGGATCCAGCCTATGTCGTGCGACGGTCCTGAGGGAAACAGTAGACTCCGAGCCTATAGTAGTGGACGTGTCCTTACGCGGAAAACAGTGGATCCAGCCCTATGTAGTGGACGTGTCTTAGGGACAGTGGATCCAGTAGATCCAAGCCTATGTAGTGACGTGTCCTGTAGGAAACAGCTAGAGTCACAGTCTATGTGTGGACGTCGTCCTTAGGGAAACAGTGGATCGCCCTATTTAGTACGGTCCTAAGGGAAACAGTAGATCCGCCCTATGTAGTGGACGTGTCCTTAGGGCAACGAGCTGGTTCGCGTAGATCAAGCCCTTATGTAGTGGACGTGTCCTTAGGAACAGTGGATCCAAGCCTATGTAGATGCGACGTGTCCTTGGAACAGTGGATCCAGCCTATGTAGGGACGTGTTCCTTAGGAACGTGTATCCAGCCGCTAGTGTGGAGTGTCTTAGGGGAACAAGTGATCCAGCCTATGTAGGGACTTGGCCTTAGGGAACCAGAGATCCAGCCCTTGTAGTGGACGTGTCCTAGGGAACAGGTAGATCCGCCCTACTGTAAGTGGACGGGTCCTTAGGAAACAGTGGATACAGCCCTATGTCAGTGAGACTTGTCTCTAGGACAACAGTGTCCAGTGCCCTATGTATCACGTTCCTTAGGGAACACTAGAGCCAGCGCCTATGTAAGTGACGATGTTCCCTTAGGGAAACAGTGGATCCAGCCCCTATTGACGTGGACGTGTCCTTAGGAAACAGTAGCACCAGCCCATATGTAGGTGGATCCATTGGATGGAGCAAGCTTTCTACATTAGTAATTATTCTATATACCATTTGAATCAGATTGTCTGCCCTGAACCCAGACAGCTCCTCTCTCTCGTCTTCTCTCTCTCTCTCTCTCCTGACAATTATCTGAATCTATTAGCAGCTTCAGAAGAGTGAGAAGGGATTCATCTGATTCAATGAATAGACAAGAGAAAACAAGTTGCCGTGTTGAAAGATCATTAAATACGAATCCACACATGGATTCCCAACAGTCCAATCTTTAATAATCGGACTTCAACTATTACTTGCACAATGGCTGCTCCGTAAAGGTCCAGTAACTTAAATAGTACCTCTATCTATGAATCTACTACTATTACCCGCCCCAAAATACCCCCGTCCCCCAAAATATTTATTGTAGGTCAGACCGAAAGAAAACTAAAGACATAATGATATTAATAACGAACTTTCTAAAGGATTAGTAGAGTTGACCATCCGTAACAGTTGTGCTCCTGCAGCATTTGACTACAGCAGACTATTATTCAAAAACATGGCTTTACAGTGAAAATAGAATCAACATTCCTTTACACCTTCTCTCTCTCTCTCTTCTCTTCCTCATCCTCGCTCCTTCCTCTCTCTCTCTCTCTCTCTCTCTCCTCTCCTCCTCTCTCTCTTCTTCTCTCTCTCTCTCTCTCTTCTCTCTCTTCTCTCTCTCTCTCTCTCTCTCCTTTCCCTCGCCTCCTCACCCTCACCTCCTCCTCCCTCCCTCCCTCCTCCCTCCCCTCTTCCCTCCTCCCTCCCTACCCTTGTCTGCACCGTTCTCGTGGCCAAGTATATATGATCCATTAGGCATGCTGCATGGCCTTCCTCATTCCACATTCATCTTACAAAGAAAATATTTAATAAATATCATAAACAGCTAAGAGCCCATTTTTTTTCAAAGCCCCATTTTCCGTTAAAAGCAGCTGAATAGTGCTTACGTCCTCATTCGCAACATCGCATGGCGAACGTAATTAATATAAGACAAAGATTAGGCAGTCACCACATTTACAGAACACAGTGAGATTATTATAGCGCTGTAGATGCTGCCAAGCATCATCAAAATAATATCCACTCTAATGCCTGAAATCAACTCTGTGTAAGAACTAGTTGACTAAGCTAACTCCTCTGTTAAGAACTTAGTTTGACCAACTAACTCACTCTGTGTAAGAGAACTTAGTTGACCTAACTATTCACTCTGTGTAAGACGTTAGTTGACTAACTATTCACTCTGTGTAAGAACTTTAGTTGACTAACTAACTCACTCGTTAGAAACTTATTGACTTAACTTAACTCACTCTGTGTAAGAATGTAGTTGACCTTAACTAATTCACTCTGTGTGAAAGAACTTGTTGACCTAACTATCACTCTGTGTAAGAATTAGTTCGACCTAACTATTCACTTGTGTAAGATTAGTGACCTAAACTAATTCACTCTGAGTTTAAGAAACTTGAAGTTGACCTAACTAAAATCACTCGTGTAAGACTTAGTTCGACCTAAAAACCATAATTCACTCGTGTACAGAACTAGTTGACCTAACTAAATCACTCTGTGTAAGAAAACTTAGTATGACCTAAATAATTTCCACTCTTGTGTCAAGAACTTAGTTGACCTACTAAATCACTCTGTGTAAGAACTGTAGTCTTGAACACTAACTCAATTGCACTCTGTGTAGAACTTAGTTGACCAACTAAATCGACTCTGGGTAAGAACTTAGTTGACTTACATTCACTCTGTGTAAACTTGTTGACCCCCCCGCCCCCCCTTAACTAAATCACTTGTGTAAAATTGTTGAGCCTAACTAATTCACTTCACTCTGTGTAAGAACTTAGTTGACCTAACTAATTCACTCTGTGTAAGAACTTAGTTGACCTAACTAACTCACTCTGTGTAAGAACTTAGTTGGGGTAACTAAATAACTCTGTTAAGAAACAGGATTAGTTGTTTTGTCAAGTTGACCCTGTGAATAGGTCGTCACTAGTTAACACAGCCACCTATTTCTAGCATTTATCTTCTTAAAATCTGATTTTAAACCTAACCCTAACCTTCCCCACACTGCTAACCTGATGCCTAACCCTAACCTTAAATAAAGACCACATTTTACGATATAGCAATTTTGACTTTGTGGTTGTGCTATCTAGTGGAAACCCTGTGAAAATGACAGCTGATGAGTGAGTGTTAGAGAACACCTATCACAAATCAGTCTGCCAGTGTTGGTTGCACAGATACAAACCTTTAAAGTTGACCCTGTAAATGGCATGAAGATTTATTTGGCAACATTCCTTGCTAACGTTTGGTCTGATTATCCTTTTTTTTCTCTTGGTGATTATGTTTACATCTGAGACATCTAATGAGACATCTTAGATGAGTGAATCTGGGTTCCAGAAACACCTTCTTTAAAAAACAAAGTCTGCCAGTAATACAGTTACACCGCCACAAATAAAACTTACATTTTAACTGCCAACTTTAACTTCAGTGAGGATGAAATGACAGAGTTTCTTATGGCTGTAAACAAAAAACAGAGATCGGATTCAAGATCCCTGATTTGGATGCTCAACACATACAAGATATGTTCATATTTGACGTGACAATGACCTTTTACTAAATCATTAACTCATTTCACTGGTTAAAACCTCATAAGGATTGGCCCCTTTTTTTCCATTTTCACCTAAAATGACATACCCAAATCTAACTGCCTGTAGCTCATATGCATATTCTTGCTACCATTTGAAAGGAAACACTTTGAAGTTTGTGGAAATGTGAAAGGAATGTAGGAGAATATAACACAATATATCTGGTAAAAGATAATAAAACAAATTATAAAAACTTCTGCATGTTTTTGGTGCAATCATCTTTCAAATGCAAGAGAAAGGCCATAATGTATTATTCCAGCCAAGGTGCAATTTTGATTTTGGCCACTAGATGGCAGCAGTGTATGTGAAAAGTTTTAGACTGATCCAATGAACCATTGTATTTCTGTTCAAAATTCTGTATCAAGACTGCCCAAATGTGCCTAATTTGTTCATTAATAACTTTTCCTGTTCAAAACTGTGCATTCTCCTCAAACAATAGCATGATATTCTTTCACTATAATAGCTACTGTAAATTGGACAGTGCAGTTAGATTAACAAGAATTTAAGCTTTCTGCCAATATCAAATATGTCTGTGTGCTGGGAAATGTTCTCGTTACTTACAACCTCATGCTAATCGCATTAGCCTACGTTAGCTCAACCGTCCCGCAGGGGGACCCACCAATCCTGAAGATGTTTTTTTAAAAATACGAGACTCTTAGAGTTTTTTTTGACTAGCACAGATAAAGATCTATCTAGCTTGGTCCCAGGTCAGTTTGTAATGTAGTAGTGTTGTAGATGTAGTCTAACTCCTATGTTCATTTGGCATACTGTAGCAATGGGAGTTGGCAACACAGTACAAACTGATCTGGGACCACCAGGCTACCTGTACTGGGGCATCAAAGCTTGTATGGCCTCTGTCTGGCTTTTTTGTTAAGTGTATTTTTGTTGAGTACAAAATGGCACCCTATTCCTTAAATAGTATACTACTTTTGACCAGGGCTGCCCAATGGGACCTGGTGAAAAGCAGTACACTAAATATACCTTTATTTAACCTTTATTTAACTAGGCAAGTCAGTTAAGAACAAATTCTTATTTACAATGAGGGCCTACCCCTGCTAGGTAAAGCTCCGCTTTATCTCAGCTCACTGGTCCCCATAGCAGCACCCACCCGTAGCACACGCTCCAGCAGGTATATGTCACTGGTCATCCCCAAAGCCAACACCTCGTTTGGCCGCCTTTCCTTCCAGTTCTCTACTGCCAATGACTGGAATAAATTGCAAAAATCGCTGAAGTTGAAGACTTATATCTCCCTCAAAAACTTTAAGCATCAGCTATCTGAGCAGCTTACCGATCGCTGCAGCTGTACACAGCTCATCTGTAAATAGCCCATCCAACTACCTCATCCCCATATTGTTTTAATTTACTTTTTTGCTCTTTTGCACACCAGTATTTCTACTTGCACATCCTCATCTGCACATCTATCACTCCAGTGTTAATCTGCTAAATTGTAATTACTTCGCTACTATGGCCTATTTATTGCCTTACCTCCTAACTCCATTTGCACACACTGTATATAGATTTGTCTATTGTTATTGACTTTACTTTTGTTTATGTGTAACTCGGTGTTGTTGTTTTTTGTCACACTGCTTTGCTTTATCTTGGCCAGGTCGCAGTTGTAAATGAGAACTTGTTCTCAACTGGCCTACCTGGTTAAATAAAGGTGAAAAAATAAATAAAAATGGCCAAACCCAAACCCGGACGACGCTGGGCCAATTGTGTGCCGCCCTATGGGACTCCCAATTACAGCCGGTTGTGATACAGCCTGGAATTGAACCAGGGTCTGTAGTGATGCCTCTAGCACTGAGATGCAGTGCCTCAGACCGCTGGTGCCATTTCAGACAGCCTGGGTCGGTGTTGTTATTTCTCAAACTGGAGTTCCGCCTGTCAAGGTGAATATCTCATCAGAGGAGTGAGTTGATTTGAATCTTTTACAGAAACCGTTGACCTTTACCAGACGAGAGTCTCCGTCTGATACAAACAGACAAGCAGAGAATGACGAGTGGAGAAGAAAAGCATTAAGGGCCATTTTTAGATTTTTTTTTATAACCATTCCCCCTGCTCCGACATAGCCTGGTCAGAGAACTGTTCGTGCTGTCTTGCCTACGCCTAAGGTCATTGCAATGACACGGCATGACAACTACCATAGGAGTCCTTTTTAAACCTCAAATACTGCATTGCAGGAATGTTCTCATGCAACAGGTTGATCAAATTAAGATCCTACATCTGTAGAGAGCAAAATTAGATCTGATCTGGGACCAGGCAGAACTTGGTATTAGAGACTGATTTAAATCAATCCGGCACGAAGGACCATGAAAAAAGCGACATCTACAAGTGACTGGACTCTGAATAACAAGATGGCAGTTTAGACTAAGGACAATATACAAAATGTCTGTGTTGGCAAAATCTTAGATTAATTCATGACTAAAAACATCGGGAATCACTGATGTCGTTCTAAAATCCATTTTTCGAAGATGTATAACTTTCAAAATACAGAAATACAGCCGGTATGAGGCATTTTGAATCATATGATGCAATATTAATCATACCGTCTGAAGTTCGGTATTTAGAAAGTTATATATCTTGAAAAGTTGATTGCTGACATGCAAAACATTCTGGGAATATATCAACAATGGACGAATGAAACCAAAAGATAGTTTTTGGGTGGAGTTTTCCTTTAACCCAGTTTAACTATTATAAGTGTTGTCAGTTTCAAGCTTTTCCCTGGATTAAATCCACATTACACTTTATAGACATTAATAATAATAAAAACAAATGTAAAGACTCATTCTGCCACCAGGAATCCATTAAAATATTTTTTTCTTATTTTTTCTTATTTTCTTATTATATTTTGAGGGTCGGGTGGAAAACAATATCATGACGTCTTAGTCTTCAGTCTAGATGAGTCGACTCAGACCTTCACATTAAATTGAAGTGGGCTGACTGATCCCGCTGATCTGGAGTCAGAATGCCTCCCAACTGACACCCTATTCCCTACATAGCGCACTACCTTGAACAGAGCACTATGGGCACTGGTGCACTATTATAGGGAATTGGGTGCCATTTGGGACGTGGATTCAATAATATCATGATCAGCCTGCTAAAAGGCCTGAGGTGTCAATCTCCTCAAGTTGAACTTCAGCTCCTCTATCAGCATGGGAAACCTTGACACACACACACACACCACACAAACACACAACACACACACACACACACACACACACACACACACACACACACACACACACACACACACACACACACACACACACACACACACACACACCACCACACACACACACACACAGTAGGTGCTGATGACACAGTGTCAGCATAATCAATGAAACCTTGTATTATTAGTTTTTTCGTCCGATCCATTAGAGAGTATTGATCTCTCTCAGGCTGAAGAGTGAGGAGAGAATACATTAAGGTAATCACTTTTATGAACGTTGTACACTGCCAGAAGAAATGAGAGGAAAATAAACAGTGAATCAAAAATATGGTCAAAAAGAGAGGTGCCTGGAGGCTGAGTCGCGTCTGGCACGATCTTTTATTTTCCCCAATAAGTCAGTCAGAGCCTGTGTCCAAACGGCGCCGTACAGTATATTAGTGTACTACTGTTGACCGGCGGAGTTCTCCCTTCAGAAGGTTTTCCACTATGTAAGGGACATGGTGTAATTTGGGACAAATTTTCTGTGAGTAGAAATGAACGGCTTTCGAGAACGGATCGGACTTTAATAACAACCTCGCTGGTGATCATACCTCTGTTAACATCTAGAGGCTTAGTTGGCTATTTTCAAAAAACGCCATAAACATTGATACCATCCATTCTCAGAAACGAGACCTCATTTAAAAGTTGTTAGACACCTTCATAATATATATTACAGTGGGGAGAACAAGTATTTGATACACTGCCGATTTTGCAGGTTTTCCTACTTACAAAGCATGTAGAGGTCTGTAATTTTTATCATAGGTACACTTCAACTGTGAGAGACGGAATCTAAAACAAAAATCCAGAAGATCACATTGTATGATTTTTAAGTAATTAATTAGCATTTATTGCATGACATAAGTATTTGATACATCAGAAAAGCAGAACTTAATATTTAGTACAGAAACCTTTGTTTGCAATTAACAGGAATCATACGTTTCCTGTAGTTCTTGACCAGGTTTGCACACACTGCAGCAGGGATTTTGGCCCACTCCTCCATACAGACTTTCTCCAGATCCTTTCAGGTTTCGGGGCTGTCGCTGGGCAATACGGACTTTCAGCTCCCTCCAAAGATTTTCTATTGGTTCAGTCTGGAGACTGGCTAGCCACTCCGGTCTTGAGATGCTTCTTACGGAGCCACTCCTTAGTTGCCCTGGCTGTTGTTGCGGGTCGTGTCATGCTGGAAGACCCAGCCACGACCATCTTCAATGCTCTTACTGAGGGAAGGAGGTTGTTGGCCAAGATCTCGCGATACATGGCCCATCCATCCTCCCCTCAATACGGTGCAGTCGTCCTGTCCCTTTGCAGAAAAGCATCCCAAAGAATGATGTTTCCACCTCCTGCTTCACGATTGGGATGGTGTTCTTGGGGCTGTACTATCCTTCTTCTTCTCAAACACGGCGAGTGGAGTTTAGACCAAAAAGCTCTATTTTTGTCTCACAAGACCACATGACCTTCACCCATTCTCCCTCTGGATCATCAGATGGTCATTGGCAACTTCAGACGGGCCTGGACATGCGCTGGCTTGAGCAGGGGAACCTTGCGTGCGCTGCAGTATTTTAATCCATGACGGCGTAAGTGTTATAATGGTTTCTTTGAGACTGTGGTCCCAGCTCTCTTCAGGTCATTGACCAGGTCCTGCCGTTAGTTTGGCTGATCCCTCACCTTCCTCATGATCATTGATGCCCCACGAGGTGAGATCTTGCATGGAGCCCCAGACCGAGGGTGATTTACCTCATTCTTGAACTTTCTTCCATTTTCTAATATTGCGCCAACAGTTGTTGCCTTCTCACCAAGCTGCTTGCCTATTGTCCTGTAGCCCATCCCAGCCTTGTGCAGGTCTACAATTTTATCCCTGATGTCCTTACACAGGCTTTCTGGTCTTGGCATTGTGGAGAGGTTGGAGTCTGTTTGATTGAGTGTGTGGACAAGGTGTCTTTTAACAGGGTAATGAGTTTCAAACAGGTGCAGTTAATAGCAGGTATGAGTGGAGAACAGGAGGCTTTTAAAGTAAAAACTAACAGGTCTGTGAGAGCCGGAATCTACTGTTGGTAGGTGATCAAATACTTATGTCATGCAATAAAATGCAAATTAATTACTTAAAAATCATACAATGTGATTTTCTGGATTTTTGTTTTAGATTCCGCCTCTCACAGTTGAAGTGTACCTATGATAAAAATTACAGACCTCTACATGCTGTGTAAGTAGGAAAACCTGCAAAATCGGCAGTGTATCAAATACTTGTTCTCCCCACTGTATATATATTTTTTTTTAAGTAAGTGTGCCACTGAGAAAGCAGCAAGCCCAGCAACGTACTATACATTCAGTGTGCAGCACATATAGTAATTGTAATCATATACTGTATAAACAAAGGCTGAGCTCTTTCCGTGTTTAATCCCACCAGGGATGCATTTGTGGTCCTGTCTGTCACGGTCGGCAGAGCACGCCACTTGCAACTGCCAAAATAATTGTGGGTTTGATTCCCCGCTGGGGCCACCCGTACGTACAATGTATGGACGCAAGACTATATGTCGCTTTGGATAAAAGTGTCTGCTAAACGGCATACATTATAATTATTTGTCTCCGAAGATAGCTGCAGGATATTTAGTTTCTAATGCCGCGGTCTAGGGGAGCAGTGTGTCCGCTTTGTTATTATTTGAACTGCAGATTGTCCCTTTAAAAGACGGGGCTCAGAGATATCTTTATAATCTTTATAATTAGTCAGAGGTAAAGGCCAGTAAGATATCAACACCTGAACACCACGAGAATATAAAAAAACTACACATTCATATTGATCAGTACTGATCATTAGTGATGAATTCCTCCAGTGTTCATATTTAATTAGGGCTTCATTCATCTATCGCTATGGCTCCGGCTAGTGGTGCTGCATTCATGTATCAATACGGCTATCACGAATAAAGGTAAGACCCAAGTGCAGACTGTGTGAAGTAACAATGTTTATTGTAACCACAGGGGCAGGCAAAAGGACAGGTCAAGGCAGGTAGAGGGTCGATAAGACAGGAGAAAAGGTACAGGACGGCAGGCAGCCTCAGGCAGAATGGTCAAGCGGGCGGTTCAGGACAGGTAAGGGTAAAAAAAAACAGGAGGCTGGGAAAAGACAGGAGCTGACAGGACAAACGCTGGTAAGCGTGACAAATAAGACGAACTGAACAACAGACAAACAGAAAACACAGGTATAAGTACACAGGGGATAATGGGGAAGATGGGCGACACCTGGAGGGGGGTGGAGACAATCACAAAGACAGGTGAAACAGATCAGGGCGTGACAATGGCTGTGGTTATTAGTGCGGCAGTTCTCTTTAGACACAGCTGTTAGATAGGAGTAAATCTCAGAGACAGTTGTTAGAAAGGAGTACATCTTAGAAACTGACAGCTGTTAGATAGGAGTACATCTTAGAGACAGATGTTAGATAGGAACACATCTTAGAGACAGACAGCTGTTAGATAGGAGCACATCTTAGAGACAGATGTTAGATAGGAGCACATCATTAGAGACAGACAGCTGTTAGATAGGAGTACATCTTAGAACAGCTGTTAGATAGGAGCACATCTTAGAGACAGCTGTTAGATAGAGTAAATTAGAGAAGTGTGTTAGATAAGAGTAAATATTAGAGACAGCTGTTTATAGGAGCACATCCTAGAGACAGACAGTTGTTAGATGGGAGCACATCGTTATAGACAGCTGTTAGATAGGAGCACATCTTTAGAGACAGCTGTTAGATAGGAGTACATCCTAGAGACAGCTGTTAGATAGGAGTACATCCTAGAGACAGATGTTAGATAGGAGCACATCATAGAGACAGACAGCTGTTAGATAGGAGTACATCTTAGAGACAGCTGTTAGATAGGAGCACATCTTAGAGACAGATGTTAGGTAGGAGCACATCTTAGAGACAGATGTTAGATAGAACACATCGTAGAGACAGCTGTTAGATAGGAGCACTCTTAGAGACAGATGTTAGATAGGAACACATCGTAGAGACAGCTGTTAGATAGGAGCACATCTTAGAGACAGCTGTTAGATAGGAGCACATCTTAGAGACAGATGTTAGATAGGAACACATGTAGAGACAGCTGTTAGATAGGAGCACATCTAGAGACAGCTGTTAGATAGAGCACATCTTAGAGACAGCTGTTAGATAGGAGCACATCTTAGAGACAGATGTTAGATAGGAGTAAATCTTAGAGACATTGTTAGATAGGAGCACATCTTAGAGACAGCTGTTAGGTAGGAGCACATCCTAGAGACAGCTGTTAGATAGGAGTAAATCTTAGACATGTGTTAGATAGGAGCAGCATCTTAGAGACAGCTTTAGTAGAGCACATCCTAGAGACAGCTGTTAGATAGGAGTAAATCTTAGAGACATGTGTTAGATAAGAGTAAATCTTAGAGACAGCTGTTCGATAGGAGTACATCTTTGGAGACAGCTGTTAGATAGGAGCACATTGTTAGAGACAGACAGCTGTTAGATAGGAGCGCATCTTAGAGACAGCTGTTAGATAGGAGTACATCTTTAGAGACAGCTGTTAGATAGGAGTACATCTTTAGAGACAGCTGTTAGATAGGAGCACATCTTAGAGACAGATGTCAGATAGGAGCACATCTTAAAGACAGACAGCTGTTAGATAGGAGCACATCGTTAGAGACAGCTGTTAGAAAGGAGCACATCGTTAGAGACAGCTGTTAGATAGGAGCACATCGTTAGAGACCACTCTTAGATAGGAGCACATCTTAGAGACAGCTGTTAGATAGGAGCACATCGTTAGAGACAGCTGTTAGATAGGAGCACATCGTTAGAGTATTTAATATACCACGAAGTAAAACAACGGTGGCACTTCATTTTAGGTGTCCGCTGATGTTTACTCTGTATTTCATAGGACATTGGTGCTGCGTTACTCTTATTTATGACACATTTATTTAACCTTTTATTTAAGTAGGCATTTTATTTTTTATTTAACCTTTTTTAAAGTTTCTCTATGGCTACATCTATCTTTGGAGACGGAGCTGTTAGACGGGTAGAAATCTCAGAAATGCACGTCAAGGTAAAGGTCAGTATGATAATCCACTGAAAACTCACTGAGCATGTACTTGAAAGCAAGGAAACACTTTACAGTGATTCCACTTGCCAAAGGTGGTGGGTTTGATTCCCGCTGGGGCAACCCGTATGTAAAGTGTAAATCGCCTTGGATTAAACGCCTGGTAAATGGTAAATAGTATTATTTATAAGGTAAGGTCAGAATGATATCCTGTCTTGAACCAAGCACTGAAGCAACTCCTTAGCTTTAGTAGTAGCATGCTATTTCTCACCAAAAACATATCACACTATATCATACTATATCACACTATATCACACTATATAACACTGTATCACACTATATCATACTATATACACAGTATATCACGACTAATCAAACTATATCACACATAATCATACTATATCACACTATTATCATTACTAATCACACTATATCCACTATATTCATATTATATCAAACTATTCATACGATATCACAATATATCGCATTACTATATTCAACTATATCACACTATCATCACACGATATCACACGATATTCACACTATAGCATACTATATCACACTATATCAGACTTATATCACACTTAGTCATACTATTCACTTTCTATATCACACTATATCATACTATATCATTACTAGCATACAAAGATATCCATACAATATCACACTATATTCATACTATATCATACTAGATCCACACCATATCACAATATATCATACTATATCATACTATATTCACACTATAGCACACTATGCACAACTATATCACACTATATTCATACTTATTACGATTCACACTATATCAAACTATATCACACTATATCATACATATCACCACTAATATATCACACTATATCATACAATA
>NW_019946827.1:61492-62572 GCF_002910315.2 Salvelinus sp. IW2-2015 | reverse complement strand
GCTGACACGGTCGCCAGCTGTACAGTGTTTCCTCCGACACATTGGTGCGGCTGGCTTCCGGGTTAAGTGGGCAGTGTGTCAAGAAACAGTGTGGCTTGGCAGGGTTGTGTTTCGGAGGATGCATGGCTCTCGACCTTCGACCTCTCCCGAGTCCGTACAGGAGTTTCAGCGATGGGAAAAGACTGTAACTACCAATTGTCGGAGAAAAAGAGGTAAAAAATACAAAACATACTAAAAACCTTTTAAAAAATCCAGATCCATCTACATTTGTAAGWTATCCAGACAAAATGCCTGTCAGAGGCCGTGTCTAGACTTGACAGTTCATGCAGATTTAGTATTCTGATTCATGAAGCCAGCAAACACGTTCCTCACACGCTAGAAACGTATTTCCTCCGACGTTATAAGGAAAAGGAAAACCTCTCGGTCCCAAAACACACGTTTTCTGGAGACTTGTGGGAGGAGCGCTGATGACGTCGCCCAATGTGTCTCGGTTACGTCCAGACTGAGGAGAAATCTGAACACAATCCTGAAGTGGTTTTAACCAGATCTGAACACAATCCTGAGGTGGTCAACCAGATCTGAACACAATCCTGAGGTGGTCAACCAGATCTGAACACAATCCTGAGGTGGTCAACCAGATCTGAACACAATCCTGAAGTGGTCAACCAGATCTGAACACAATCCTGAGGTGGTCAACCAGATCTGAACACGATTAGACCACAAAGCGACTTTTCAATCCGAACTTCGTATTCTGATAGCATAAGTCACATGTAAGTGTCAAGTGTAGACACGATCTGGACTACTTCCGGAGAAAATCTAATCACAATAACAATGGGATTTTAATTGTCTACACCTGTCTAAAAATGTGGGCAACATCGGAATGTGGACAAGATCTGGACAAAGAACACATGGTAGAACCGGGTATAAACGGGGCCCCAAGGCGTTAGAAACACATCTTGTGTGAAGGAGGGAGAGCAGGAGAGAGGGAGGAGAGAGGAGGAGAGAGGGAGGAGGAGAGGGAAGGGAGGAGAGCAGGGAGAGGGTGGGGAGAGCAGAGCGAGAGAGGGGAGAGGAGGAGGA
>NW_019946827.1:46494-56207 GCF_002910315.2 Salvelinus sp. IW2-2015 | reverse complement strand
ACAGCGAGAACAGGCGATAGCCAGGGAGAGAAGAAGAGAGCAGGAAAGGGAGAGGGAGGGAGAGAGAGGAGAGCAGGGAGGGAGAGCGGGAGGGTGAGAGGGGAAGAGGAGAGGATGAGGAGAGAGCGAGACGCGAGAGGAGGAGAGAGAAGAGGGAGGGAAAGGAGAGGGAGAGGAGGCGAGGAGGAGGCGGAGAAGTAGAGGGGGAGAGCAGGAAGAGGAGGAGGGAGCGAGGGAAGAGGAGAGGAGGGAAAGGAGAGAGCAGGCAGCAGGAGGGGAGAGGAGGGAGAGCAGGAGAGGAGGGAGAGCAGGGAGAGG
This sequence comes from Salvelinus sp. IW2-2015, assembly GCF_002910315.2. Taxonomy (NCBI): domain Eukaryota; kingdom Metazoa; phylum Chordata; class Actinopteri; order Salmoniformes; family Salmonidae; genus Salvelinus; species Salvelinus sp. IW2-2015. The sequence goes on along the minus strand of NW_019946827.1, from coordinate 55,889 downwards.
AGGAGAGAGGAGAGAGGAAGGAGGGAGAGGAGGAGGGAGCAGGGAGAGAGGAGAGGATGAGGGAGGAGAGAGGGAGAGGAGCAGCAGTGCTAGCCTAATTTATTCAGTCACAGTAGAGTCACTTTACAGCCAAATGCTTCATGCAGTGTTTTCTGTTACTCTATCACCATCAGAAGTGTTGTTGCCTTATTTACACGTTGTGCAAAACGTTTGACTGGCGATGCTTGCTTATCCATCTGACTCCATGTTGACCAACTTTAGTCACAGACATAAACTTTGGAGATATTGACCATCACCGAACGGCAGCTGCACCGTTCAGTGCATCAACTGTTTCTCTATACGACATAAGGCGTTTTGTGTACAAGTAGTAAAATACACCCATTGGTATGAATCACATAATGTCAGGAAGAATAAGAAGATGAATAAAAGTGCTGTGCATATCTGTAAATATCCTTTAAAAACACCAAGCCGGTATTCAATCCAAGCACGCTTGTACAATGCAGCTTTAAAAAGGTAATGTTACCGCATTAAAAAGGTAATTTACCGCATTTAAAAAGTTAATGTAAAGCTATACCGCATTTAAAAAGTAATGTTACCGCATTTAAAAAGTAATGTTACCGCATTTAAAAAGTAATGTTACGCATTTAAAAAAGGTAATGTACCACATTTAAAAAGGTAATGATTTACCGCATTTAAAAAGGTAATGTTACCGCATTACAGATGTGCATTCGAGTAAGCACTGCAGATGTCGGCTTCAATTGGAAATTACCAATAAATGTCAAGCGCGTTTCGATTGAATCCCGGCACGAGACTCGCTGCGTACTAGGTCTGGCTGGCACATGAAGAAAGTACACATTTTACGTGAGGTGAGAAGGGAGTTAGTTATTAAAACAGGAAGTGAGTGGGTTATTAAAACAGGAAGTGAGTGGGTTATTAAAACAGGAAGTGAGTGGGTTATTAAAACAGGAAGTGAGTTGGTTGGTTGTTTATGTGGTCTCTTTCTTCTCCTTCTGGGCAGAGCGACGGATCTTCATCTCAGTCAGCTGGATGTAACGGAGAACGTTGGTGTCTGGAATACAAAAAGACAGAAAAAGCTTTATCAAAAAAACGTTCTTTATTATCTTCTGTTCAAGCGGGAAACATGCGATTTCCAGCCAATTGGAATTGCTGACATCCAGGTAAACTTTGGGGTCACTGTCAAATTAATTTAATTGTCGTGACTTTACTTTAATTAATCTGATGACTGTTATTTATCTAATCAACTAACTACTAACTAATCATGTCCGAAGAGAGGATCACTGGAGACCTAGACTGATATCACTGGAGAACCCTAGACTGACTATCCACTTGCCTGGAGAACCCTACGACTGACTATCCTGGAGAACCCTAGAACTGACTATCCACTGCTGGGAACCCTAAGATCTGAATATCCACTGCTGGAGACCTAGACTGACTAGCACTGGAGAACCCTAGACTGATTATCCACTGGAGAACCTAGACTGACTATGCCACTGATAACTAGACTGACTATCCACTGCAGGCAGATAGATATGTCTTATTCAATACAACTGTACACTATGCTGCTTTCCCCTTGAAAACTACTGTAGTGTTTTTCTGTGATTTATTTTGTGCTTAGATATACTGGTTCTGTTCCATCTAGTGATTCAGATAGACTGGTTTTAGTGACTTCAGATAGACTGTTCTAGTAGACTGTCCGATAGAACTGGTTTTAAGGTGACTTCAGATAGACCTGGTTCTGTTCAGATCTAGTGACTTCCGAATAGACTGTCTGTTCTCTAGTGACTTCAGAATAGACGGTTCTGTTCCATCCTAGTGAACTTCAGTAGACTGTTCTGTTCCATTAGTGACTTTCAGCTAGACTGGTTCTGTTCATTCTAGTGACTTCAAGATAAGACTGGTTCTGTTCCATCTAGCTGATTCAGATAGATCTGGTTCTGTATCCATCTAGTGACTTCAGATAGACTGGTTCTAGTGACTCCAGATAGACTGGTTTCTGTTCCATCTAGTTGACTTAAGATAGATGCTTCTGTATTCATCTAGTGATTTCAGGATGACTGGTTCTAGCGACCTCAGAATAGACTGGTTTCTGTTCATCTAAGTGACTTCAGAAGACTGGTTCTTAGTGAAACTAAGTAGACTGGTTCTGTTCCATTAGTGACTTCAGATAGACACTGGTTCTAAGTGACTTAGATATGACTGGTTCTGTTGCATTAGTGGACTACAGATAGACTAGGTTTCTGTTCCATCTAAGTGACTTCCAGATCGACTGGTTCTTTGTTCCTCTAGTGACTTTCAAGATAGCTGTTCTGTCTCCATCTAGTGGACTTCAGATAGACTGTTCTGTTCATCTAGTGACCTTAGATAGAATGGTTCTGTTCCATCTAGTGACTCAGATAGAACTGGTTTGTTCATCCTAGTGACTTAGTAGACTGGTTCTGTCCCATCAGTGACTTCAGATAAGAATGTTTCTTGTACACTAGTGACTTAATAGAACTGGTGTCTAGTGACATCCAGATACGACCGGGTTCTGTTCTCTATGATTCAGAATAGCCTGGTTTGTTCCAATCTAGTGACTCCAGATAGACTGTTTAGTGACTTCAGATCGACTTGGTTCTGTTCCATTAGTGACTCCAGATAGAGCTGGTTCTAGTGACTTCGATAGACTGGTTCTGTTTCTTTCCATCTAGGTGACTTTCTTCCTAGCCTTGTTGCACGTGGTGCCGCGTGTGTGTCCAAAATGGCACCTATTCCTATGGGCCTGGTCAAAAGTAGTGCACCTTTGGCATATTGGACAGTTCTCAGACACTGCTTAAAGCAGTCAGTTCATACCAGGCAGTTTCACGTAACCAGGCAGTTCAATAACCCAGGCAGTTAACTAACCAGGCAGTTCAGTAACCAGGCGTTCAGTAACAGGCAGTTCAATAACCAGGCAGTTCAATAACCAGGCGTTCCATGACCAGCGTTCACTAACAGGCAGGTTCAATAACCAGCGCAGTCAATGACCAGGCAGCTCAATAACCAGAGCAGCTCAATACCAGGCAGACTCAATAACGGCAGTTCATGACCAGCGCAGTTCAATAACCAGGCAGTTCATGACAGGCTAGTTTAATAACCAGGTACAGGCAGTTCAATACCAGGCAGTTCAATACCAGGCGGCTCATTATAATCTATCTCACCATGACAACTACCAGGAGGGGAAGGTATTGTGGGTCATCCTCTCACGCGCTCTTCTCGTTCAGAGTAATAGCACCGAAGAAGCGATATTTTTACCATAAAGAATGTTTTATGTTGATGTGTTCTGTTGAACGCTTGAAGTAAATTGAGAATTCACGTTTTTTTATAATTTTTTATTTTGCACCTCCTCTTTTTTAGAGAGAGCCATGGTATTGATTGATTTCTTTTCCGAAATGTTGATTGGTTGGCATGTGCCTTTTATAGTTTTACGAGCTAATTTGATGATACTAAAGCATTCGTGCAATACAAAAAATGAACTGTAATCGAGAATATCAAGTCGAACCTTCATTGTAACAGATTGTGTTTTCTTGAAAGATAGTCTTGTAGAATGAATTTCCCTCTTGCATTTAAAACAAACAACAAAACACATTAGCTTTGCTATTATTACAATTAAAACAAATACAGAAAGCATTTTATTTTTATAAAGTAAGCTAGCCTTTTTTCATAATTTTGTGACATGCTTCTTTTAAGTGTATGACAATTAGCAAATATCGTCGCCTTACAATGTAAACACGGTTATATTCAATCTCTAAATATAGTCTTTACAATATCTATTATAGGTAACGGTAATACCCATGTATTAACGTGACTTGCCAAAGATTTTAAAATCTAAATAATTCTATAAATTAAAACAAGTGTTAGCTCGGTGTTCTGGTGTTAGCTCGGATTTTCTAACAGTGGGGAGGTTGGAAAAAAGTGGGATTCTTAGCTCGTTTATACCTCGGGGCTTTCCGAGTGGCACAAGGGTCTAAGGGCTGCAAATCGCGTGCTAGGGGGGTCACTACAAGACGCCGGGTTCGATGCCAGGCTGTGTGAAAGTCCGACCGTGACCAGGGGTCATAGCGGCGGTGGCACAATTGGTCCAGCGTGTCCGGGTTAGGCCTTTGGCTGGCGGGATGTCCTTGTCCTAGCGAGTCTTGTGGCGGCCGGGGCATGCAGCTGACACGGTCGCCAGCTGTACAGTGTTTCCTAGCGCACATGGTGCGGTGGCCTTTCGGTTAGTGGGCAGTGCTGTAAGAACAGTGTGCTCTGGCAGGTGTTGTGTTTCGGAGGATGCATGGCTCTCGACCTTCGACCTCTCCCGAGTCTACAGGAGTTTCCGCGATGGTAAAAGACTGTAATATTATTGTCGGAGAAAAGAGGTAAAAAATACACAAACAACTAAAAACCTTTTAAAAAATCCAGATCCACTACATTTGTAAGATATCCAGAAAATGCTGTCAGAGGCGTGTCTAAGACTTGAAGTTATGCAGATTTAGTATTCGATTCATGAAGCCAGCAAACCGTTCGTCACGCGCTAGAGAACGGTATTTCTCGAGCGTTATACAAGGAAAAGGAAACGCTCTCGTGCCCCAAAACCATGTTTTCTGTAGACTTGTGGGAGGAGCGTGATCGACGTCACCACTGTATGTGTCTGGTTACGTCCAGACTGGAGCGAAATTGAACACAATCCTGAGCGTGTCACCGATTGACCCTGTAACCAGATCTGAACACAATCCTGAGTGGTCAACCAGATCTGAAACAGCAGATAACCGACGAAAGCGATCTTTTTCAAATGCGTGAATCTGTATTCTGATAGCATAAGTCCACATGTAAGTGTCAAGTGTAGACACATCTGGACTACTTCCGGAGCCCCAAATCAATAACAATGGGATTTTTAATGGTCTACACCTGTCCTAAAAATGTGGGGCAACATCGAGAATGTGACAAGATCTGGACAAAGAAACCATGTAGAACCGGTATAAACGGGGCCCCAACGGTGTAAGAACACACTCTGTGTGAAGGAGGAGGCAGTGAAGGGGAAGGGGGCGAGAGGAGAGAGGGAGAGGAGGAGAGGAGGGAGAGGGGAGAGCGGAAGGAGGAAGACAGGGAGAGAGGAAGCGAAGGACGGGATGGAGAGCAGGAGAGTGGGAGAGAGGGAACAGGAGAGGGAGAGGAGAGAGAGCGAGAGCAGGGAGAGGAGGGAAGCAGGGAGAGGAGGGACGAGGAGGAGAAGGAAGGAGCAGGAAGCAGTGGAGAGGGGAGAGCAGGGAGAGGAAGGAGAGAGCAGGGAGAGAGGAGAGCATGAAGCAGGGGGAGGGAAGGGAGAGAGGGAGAGGAGGAGAGCAGGAGGAGAGCAGGGAGAGAGGGAGGAGGGAAGAGGAGGGGAGAGGGAGAGCAGAGGAGAGCAGGAGAGAGGGAGAGGAGGGAAGGAGGGGAGGAGAGAGAGAGAGGAGGAGAGGGAGGAGGAGAGAAGGAGAGGGAAGAGGAAGGGAGAGGAGAGAGGAGAGCAGGAGAGGAGCGGAGAGGAGGGAGGCGGGAGGAGGAGGGAGAGCAGGCGAAGAGGAGGGAAGAGGAGGAGGAGAGGAGGGACAGCGCGAGAGGAGGGGGGGGAAGGGAGAGCAGGGAGAGGAGGGAGAGGAGGAGAGCAGCGCGAGAGAAGGAGGAGAGGAGAGGGAGAGCAGCGTGCTAGCTAATTTATCCAGTCACATAGTAGAGTCACTTTGCAGCCAATGCTTCATGCAGTGTTTTCTGTTACTCTATCACATCAGAAGTGTTGTTGGCCTTCTTACACGTTGTGCAACGTTTTGACTGGCAGTGCTGTGCATTATCCATCTGACTCCATGTTACCAACTTTAGTCACCGACATAAACTTTGGAGATATTGACATCACCGAACGGGCAGCTGCACCGTTTCAGTGCATTAACTGTTTCTTATACGACATATAGGCTTTTGTGTGACAAGTAGTAAAATACACCCATTGTATGAATCACATAATTGTCAGGAAGAATAAAGAAGATGAATAAAGTGGCTGTGCATATCTGTAAATATCCTTTAAAAACACCAAGGCCGGATTCAATCCAAGCACGCTTGTACAATGCAGCTTTTAAAAAGGTAATGTTTACCGTAATTTAGATTTAAAAGCGTTTGTTACCATTAAAAGTTAGTGACCGTTTAAAAAGTAATGTTACAGCATTTAAAAAGGTAATTTTACCCATTAACGATATTGATCCGCATTTAAAATAATGTTACCTGGCACATAGCTACTGTGAATATTATACAATGGAGGTCAATGTTTAGGCCAGTGCTTTAGCGCGATGGCAACATTTGTAAATGCGGTAACATTACCTTTTTAAATGCGGTAACATTAAGCCCGTTTTTAATGTGTAACATTACCCTTTTTAAATGCGGTAGACCAATGGGAGTAGAGAAGTTGCCCCCGATTATATAATGTGTAATTTTTATCTAATGCGTTGGACTGGAATGCATACATTTTAAAACGGTCATATTTGTTCGGTTATCCTTAACTAGCGGTTAAATAGATTAACAAGGTATGTGGATTGTAATATCACCCCGCATTTATTAAAAGGACGTAAGTCAGGCTGGCTACCGAATCTATAAGATGTTACTGCTTCTGTTAGAGAATGACGTAGACTGCAGATGTCGTCTTTTGCAAATTACGGACTAAATGTAACGCGTGGTGTATCGCGAGTTTGCAACATTACCGCGGTGTCGATGTCTATACACGCTGCATGCTGTACATAGCGTCTGGCTGTGCGATTGAATCCGGCCTCATTGAGGAGTAGCTATTTAAGAGCATATTTTACAGCGATGAGACAGTGGCAGACACAGCGGATGTTTTATTAATTTTTAACAGTCGATGCTGAAGTGGTAATTATTCTTAAAAATTTCGAGCGAAGTGAGTGGGTTAATATATAATAAATGCGGTTAAGTAGCTGCATTGGGACTCTATATAAAATAGCGGATGTGAGTTAAGTGTAGACTACTTGTACCAAAACGCCTATATTTGGGTCTGTATGTTAGATTTAGATAGTGGATCTAATCTTCGTCTTCTACTTCTGGGCCTGGAGGCAGAACGCGTAGAACTAGGGTGCAGCCATGGGACTGGTCACACGGGAGGATTAGCGTTGGTGTTGTTTGTAGGACTACAAATAGTGTAATACGTAAACCGCTATATATTCATAGGGATATACGTGTGCATTCTATTAGTCTTTCTGGTGAAGCTGGAACCAATATCGCGGTCCGAGTTCAATTGTGGATCTGCTAGATAGCCTCAGAGGTAACTTTTGAGAGGGTCACTGTAAAGTTTAAGTTCATAAATCAATGTTCGGATGACTAGGTATATCTTAATATAATCTTGGATGACGTGTTATTGATCGTAGTACATGCATAATCAAAGGCTAACATACTAGAACTTAGTAGGTCATAAGGTGAACACTTCAACTCTAGTGAGAATGATTTGTGAGGGAAAGAAGTGGTATTAGCAGCATGTCTTATCGCATCTTTCTCCGATTACCACTCTCCATATAGCACATTTTACGTTCATTGGACTTATTCTCGATCTAAATCATTTATTCTCACCTCATTTACTAACTCTTACCTCATTTTCAGTCTCATTCTGAACGTCGCAGACTTCTTGAAACCGCAAGAACCCACAGCCTTTTCTAAATTATTCAGTTCTACACAAATAGTTTTTAATTATTTATTTACTAACTAATACACAGAATACCATACACACTTACATGAGACAAAAGTCCCTATGGTACTGACAAGATATGACGGCTTGTTACAATGGAGAAGGGGTGGGGAAGAGAACGATAGAGAAACATTTATCGTGGATACATTCTATAACTATTCTCACTCTGTTGAGAGTTTTAGAGTTTTCTAACCATTTCTAACAATTTCCAACCATTTCTAACCATTTCCAAAATTTCCAACCATTTTAACAATTTCCAACCATTTCTAACCATTTCCAACCATTTCAACATTCACCATTTCTAACCATTTCTAACCATTTCCACGTGTAGCCACAGCTGCACGCTTTCCCGTCTTAGAGTTTCAACCATTTGTAACGTTTAGCTCACGCTTCATGTCTGCATGGTAATTCTTAGCGAGTCCTTTTAAGCACTCTGGTCGAAAATGGTGTTCCATCACACTGACACGCTCTTATGACCTCATTCGGGGGCGTGGCTTAGTTAAATGTGCAACGGACATGAAAACTATGATCTCGTTAGAAAACTCGAATTACATTCATATCTTAACAAAAATAGTTTGTCGTTCTTCATATTTCCTATACAACGTAAAGCATGTAAACCTGACATGAACAGTGTGAAAGTCTTTCAAGTTACCGTATTTTTCGTTATACAGTTTTTAATAACATCACAAAATGAAGAAGAAATATGACATGATTATTCTTTAGATCCCACGGCCATTCTTAACATTCTTAACTTATGAAATATTGTCCCGAAGTTCACTCTTTGGACGTTAGAGTTTTTGGGCGGCAGAATGTCTCTGTAACAAAGACATTCCAATCTTGATACTGGAGACCAAAAGGAGTACAATTTACGATTGGCGTGAGGTGTCATAAAACCATCCCAGCCCCCTCTCTCCTGTGGAGCACTTGTTTCAGAATTGAGTGGGATTGATCAAATTGAATGATATATGAAATGTGCATAGGTAGAATCTCAATTGGATTTGTTTAATTTCTCAAAATCCTCTCCTCGCCTCCTTTGAAAAAGCTCAAATGTAATGGAGGAGGGGCAGCGAGTAGTCAGAGTTGGAATGTAGAAAAGGCCAATCACCTGCTGGCTGCTGTTGTGGGCTCCTTGAGGTAGTGTAGAGCCTTGTGGAAGTCTCCTAGGTGATAGTAGGCCCCCAGAGCGATACAGAGCCTTGAAGTGGTCCCCTTCCTTACGCAGCACCTTCAGACAATACTCCTTCACACGCTCATAGTTGACCAGCTCCATCTGCAACAGGCACGCTGGGAGGAGAGAAAGACAGGAATTATCAAAACAAGGATTGAGACAGTTCATTTGAATTTGGTCAAACAGGAATTCAGTCTAAATGGCTACAGACAGTATGAATTTATTCAATCTTCATGCCTAAGCTTGACAGCAGGCTTAATACAATTCTAAACAGAAGACTGGTGGTGTTGATGATAGGATGGTGTGGTGATGATGGTGATGATGATGATGATGATGATGATGGTGATGAGTGGTGGTGGTGATGATGATGGTGGTGGTGATGATGGTGGTGATGGGGTGGTGATGGTGGTGATGATGATGGTGGTGGTGATGGTGATGATGATGGTGGTGATGATGATGGTGGTGATGATGTGCTGGTGGTGATGGTGGTGATGC
>NW_019946827.1:35974-46469 GCF_002910315.2 Salvelinus sp. IW2-2015 | reverse complement strand
ATGTAACAATTAACTCATTAGAATTTGGGAAGAAGTGGTTAACGAGTTACCATCTCCCGAATTAAACTCTAAAGATATTATTAGTTATATATTGATAACAGTCATTTATTAATCATTACCTCATATCAGTCTCATTCTGAACGTCGCAGACTTCTTGAAACCGCAAGAACCCCAGCCTTTTCTAAATTATTCAGTTCTACACAAAATGTATTTAATTATTTATTTACTAACTAATAACACAGAATACACATACACACTACATGAGACAAAAGTCCCTAGTGACTGACAAGATATGACGGCTTGTTATACAATGGAGAAGGGGTGGGGAAGAGAACGATAGAGAACATTTATCGTGGATACATTCTATAACTAATCTCACTCTGAGAGTTTTAGAGTTTCTAACCATTCTAACAATTTCCAACCATATTCTAACCATTTCCAAAATTTCCAACCATTTCTAACAATTTCCAACCATTTCTAACCATTTCCAACCATTTCCAACCATTTCCAACCATTTCTAACCATTTCTAACCATTTCCACGTGTAGCCACAGCTGCACGCTTTCCGTCTTTGAGTTTCAACCATTTGTAACGTTTAGCTCACGCTTCATGTCTGCATGGTAATTCTTAGCGAGTCCTTTTAAGCACTCTGGTCGAAAATGGTGATGATGATGATGATGATGATGATGTAAAGCATTAATAAACCATCAAGTCTGCAGCCTATAATAAGCACCCTGTTTCTTTTCATAAAATAATGTCATGATAATCATGTACCTGCCAGACTGTTGTAACATTCCAGCTCAGCGTTCTCCATGGCACCTTTCTGCTCATCCGTCAGGCTGTCTGYRTTGGTRATAGTAGGCAGCACKGAYGAAGGAGACTTAGAGCTGGCTTCAGGGTCTCCCAGCACCCGGCACAACCCCTTCATCTCTAATAAAGCACGGTGGTACTTGCCAATCGCCTCCCGGTACTTCTTATCCTTGTAACACTGTGTGCCTTGCGTCTTGAAGTCAATGGCGCGCTTCACAACGTCCGCGGGTTCGGACCGTCCGGAAAAAGGCGGTTTGACAGGTACACCGCCGTGCTGGTGCTGCCGGCTGCTATGTTGCTGGTGCCGGGCATCCCTMGGTCGYTTASCGGGAGGCTGAGCACACTGTTGCAGCTTCGGGGCACCACTGATGTTGAGGCCGCCCGTCACCGTTCCACCATCCACTCTAGAAATACCATCATACCCAGTCTGGTTTACACTCATCTTCTCGATAATAAATTACCTCGGCTGTTCGACGACCTTTACACTCAWATGATAGCCGACCCAATGTCTTGACTTGTTTTTCTAGGGGAAATGTATCGATTCAGTCCCGCGTCATGCTACCGCTGTATTCGTGCTGTCTTCGTGCATCCCCCAGCTATTTTCTTGTGTCGCAACGTAGCCTTGCGCTAGGCAAGACTGGTGCACGCACGCCTGGACCCCTCACTCGCCCGCTATATCTTTTATTTTCCAGTCTTCGGTGACAGTGGATTCGATCGTACGTGCATCCGACCCTCTCTCTTCATATAATCAGAATTATAGAATCTCTGCATGAGTTTCTTTCGACAGGCTGATGTGCGCACAGCCTGATGCGGTAACACCTTGCCTCAGAGCCTGTAGCCTGAATAGAGCATGGTTCCCCAGCAGGCGTCCCGAGCGTTTTATTTTCTGAGCAAAAATCAATACATTTCGTTGTTGGACATAAAACTACTTTAAAATCACCAGGAAATCGMCTCAAAGTGATTTTAATTTAGGAAATCTGTTCGCAAGTAGAGGGCCCTGTTCGCAAATCTGTTCGCAACTATTCCCACGAATAAATAGATAGGCATATGTGATCGTATCTCACTGTAAAACAGGTTTGAAATTATTCTGTTTGGTATTATTGCAGTCAACATGCAATTTACGCATTATTTATAACTATGTTCCGGGTCCCCCGAGACCATCTGCCCAAGGAAAAATCGTCCCAAGGTTGAATGTAATTGGGAACCTCTGCAATCGACATTATCTCTCAGGCCCCTATCTATACTGTCAGGGGGGCCTGAGAGATAAAGGGCCTGAGAGATTCTGAGGGATAAAGGGCAGTTGGCAGGAGATAGGTCTGAAAGTCTAATTCCCGACCAGTAGGTGAAGCGCTGAGAGATTATGTCTGCATACCCCTCTCGGTAGCTACCTCATTTCTAACATGCCAATGTAGACTTTATTCAGACAGGTATTAAACCAGAGGGAATTTTACAGTTAGCTGGCCATGATTTTAAGGATACTAGGTGGGACATCACATATTAAAGATACACAGTTACCTTATTCTCAATGAAGTAGTTATCACAAAGTCGAAGCTAGAAGGGGGGGGGGGGGGGTTTTCAAAGTGCAAGTGTTTTTTTGGGGGGGGGGGAGGGGGATTATTTAGATACTCTTTGAAAGTCAGGGTTTCAGGTTGTTTTCGGGTAAGGAGGGGCAGTTCTCTTTGCTGTTCGATTAGGTAAGCACCGATGGTCTTGTAGTGGGATGTGAGGTTCGACGAAAGCAGTGGAAGTGTGTGGAGGAGCGGGTGACATGAGGATTTTGAGCGGGGGAGGCCTTCCCCGGGAGGAAGAGCGAGCACGTCTTGTACCGAGGTTGGGTGGGTGGCCAACATCCAGCTGAGGATATCTGCGAGGCCGCAGAGTATGGGGTGGTCGCCACCTGAACTGTCAGGCAGGGGGGGAGGGAGAAAAAGTAGTTGAGTGTCAACCTCATAGGCAAAGTCAGGAGAAAGCCATATGAGGATATGACGGAGCTGAGTGGGCTTAAGTGGGTATAGAGAGGAAGAGAGAGGGCCCTAGAACAAGCCCACACCAGGACAGTTTTTAGTCTGTTAGGTCTACGTATTCGCACCGACATCCAGCCAGTTGTTATTTAGTCTGTAGGTCTGACTATTTCAGCACCAGCAACCAGGACAGTTATTTTTAGTCTGTAGGTCTGACTATATAGCACGCACATCCAGACAGTGTATTTAGTCTGTAGGCTCTCATCTATTCAGCACCACATCCAGACAGTTATTTTAGTGCTGGTAGGGTTACTATTCAGCACGCACATCCAGACATGTTGATTTAGTCTGTAGGTCTAACTATGCAGCACCACATCCAGGACAGTTATTATGTCTATAGGTCTAACTATTCGCGCACCACAGTCAGACATGTCTATTTAGTCTAGAGGTTACTATTCAGCACCCAGTTATTTAGTCCATTAGGTCTACTATTCGCCCCATCCAGCGTTATTTAGTCTATAGGTTCTACTATTCAGCCCCAAGTATTTTAGTCCATAGGTCTGACTATTTCAGGCACCACATCCAGACAGTTATTTGTCTATAGCGTCTGTACTATTGCAGCACGCCAGTTATTTTAGTCTATACGGTCTACTAATTCAGCACCACATCAGACAGTTTTTTAGTCTATAGGTCTACTAGTTCAGTACACAATTGCAGACAGGCTTTTACGTCGTATAGGTCTACTATTCAGCACCACAAGAGTCAGTTTATTTAGTCTATAGGTCACGGCTATTCAGGCACACCAAGCCAGACAGTTATTTAGTCTATAGGTAACTTTCGCACCAGTTCCAGCAGTTATTTAGTGTATAGGTCTACTATTCAGGTCACCCAGTTATGTTAGTCTATAGGGTCGACTATTCAGCGCACCACATTCCAGACAGTCGTCTTCAGTCTGATAGGTCTACTATTAGCACCAAACAGACAGTGTATTGTAGGTCTATAGGTTACTATTCAGCAACGGCACATCCAGACAGGTTTATTAGTCTAGTAGGTCTACTATTCCAGCAAGCCCCAGTTATTAGATACAAACATAGGTCTACTATTCAGCACCACAATCCAGACAGTTATCTTTAGTCTACGTAGGCTACTATGTTCAGCACCCAGTGTTGATTTAGTGCTATGAGGTCTACTATTCAGCACCACATCCAGGACAGTTATAGGCTATAGGTCTACTATTCAGTACCAACATCCAGAACAGTATATTTTAGTCTATAGGTCTACTAGTTCAGCACCACAACCAGACAGTTATTTAGTCTTATAGCCGTCTACTGTATTCAGCACCACCAAGACCAGGAGCAGTTATTTAGTCTGTATAGGTCGTACCCTATTGCAGGCACCACATCCAGACAGTCTATTTAAGTCTATTAGGTCTAGCTATTCAAGCACCACATCCAGACAGTTATTTTTAGTCTATGGTGCTACTATTCAGCACCACATCCAGACAGGTGTATTTAGTCTGTAGGTGTCGGTACGTGATTCAGCACCCAGTTATTTAGTCTATAGGTCTACTATTTGCCAGCGACCACAGTCCAGACAGTTTATGTTAGGCCTTATAGGGTCTACTATTTCAGCACCACATCGGCAGACAGTTATTGTTAGTCTGGTATAGGGTCTTTACTATTCAGCACCACAACCAGACAGTTATTGTTAGGGTCTTATAGCGTCTACTATTCAGCACCACATGCCAGACAGTGTATTTAGTCTATAGGGTCTACGTATTTCAGCACCCTTATGGTTAGTCCATAGGGTCTACTATTCAGCACCACATCCAGGGGACAGTTAATTTAGTCTTATAGGGATCGTACTATGTCGAGCACCCAGGGTTATTTTAAGTCAGTATAGGGTCTTACTATTGAGCACCACAGTCCCAGACAGGTTATTAGGCTATAGGAGTCGGTACTATTTCAGTACCACCCATCCAGGACAGTTATTTAGTAGTGATAGGTCTACTATTCAGGCACCACAACCAGACGAGTGTATTTTAGTCGTATAGGGTCTACTATTTCAGCACCACAACCAGGTACAGTGTATTGTAGTCTAGTAGGTCTAACTATTCAGCACCAGCATCCAGGACGAGTGTATTTAGGTCTATAGGCCTACTAATGTCAGCACCACATCCAGAGCAGTTATTTTAGTCTATAGGTTCTACTATTGCAGCACCACAAACCAGAACAGGTAGCTTTAGTCTATTAGGTCTACTGATGCAGCACCACGAGAACCAGACAGGGTATTTAGTCTAGTAGGTCTACTATGTCAGCACCAGGCAACCGAGACAGTTAGTTTTTAGTTCTATAGGTCTACTATTCAGAGCACCAGCATCCAGGAGCGAGGTTATTTAGTGCTATAGGATCTCACGTATTCAGCACCCAGTTATTTAAGGTCTATAGGGTCTAACTATTCGAGCCACCACAAGTCCAACAGTTATTTAGTCTATAGGTCTACTTATTGCGAGCACCACAACCAGACAGGTTAATGTAGGTCGTTATAGGTCATACTATTCAGGCACGCACAATCCCAGGACAGTTTGATTTGATCTATAGGTCTCTTACTATTCAAGCCACCACAAAACCAGACAGGTTTTATGTTAGTCTGTGGTTCTTACTATTCAGCACCACAGTCCAGACAGTTATTTAGTCTATAGGTCTAGCTTATTCCAAGCACCACATCCAACAGTTGTATTTGAGTCCTATAGGTTCGTACTGATTCGAGCACCACAAACCAGACAGGGTATTTGTTAGTCTATAGGGTCTTACTATTCAGGCACCACATCCAGGACAGTTTTATTTAGTCTATAGGGGTCTACTATTCAGCAGCCGGACAACCAGACAGGTTAGTTAGTCTATAAGGTCGTTACTGATTGCAGCACGGCACAGACCAAGCAGTTTATTAGGTTCGTATAGGTCTTTTTTTTTTTAACTATTTTTGTTTTTTTTTTTCCCCAGCACCACAGTCCACAGACAGTTATTTTTAGTCGTATAGGTTCTTACTTTTATTCAGCCACCACATGTCCAGGACAGTTAATTTAGTTGATATAGGGGAGTACTACGTATTAGCACCACATGCCAGACACGTTATTTAGTCGTATAGGGCTACTATTCAGCACCACAAGAACGCCAGACAAGGTTATTTAGTCCATAAGGTTCTACTATGTTCAGCACCACATCCAGTCAGTTATTTAGTCTATAGGTCTACTAGTTGCAGCACCGAGCATCCAGACCAGTTATTTAGTCTATTGAGGGTCTACTAGTTCAGCGCGCACATCCAGACGAGTATTTAGTCTGATGAGGCTGCTGTGACTATTCGAGCACCACAACCAGACAGTTATTTAGTGCTAGTAGGTCTTACTATTCGAGGACAGCCCACATCCAGGGACAGTTATGTTGTAGTTCTATGGATCTGACTAGTTCCATGCACCCCAACCAGGACAGTTTATTTTGAGGTCTATAGGGTGCTACTATTCAGCACCGACATCCAGGGAACGAGTTATGTTTAGTGCTATAGGTCTACTGATTCAGCACCCCAACCGAGGACAGTTAAAATTTGAGTCTATAGGTGTCTAGCGTATTTTCGAGCACCACATCCAGACAGTTATTTAGTCCTTAAGTAGCGTCTACTATTGGCAGCACCACATCCAGACAGTGTTATTTAGTCTATAGGTCTACTATTCAGCACCCCAACCCAGAAACAGTTATTTTAGTCTATAGGTTCTACTATTTCAGCACCACATCCAGACAGTGTATTTGAGTCTATAGGCCGTCTACTATTCGAGCACCGACATCCAGAGCAGTTAGTGTGAGTCTATAGGGTCGTGACTATGTCAGCACCCAGTTATTAGTCGTATAGGTCTACTATTCAGCACCACATCCTAAGGACAGGTTATTTAGTCTATTTAGGTCTACTATTCAGCACCACGAACCAGACAGTTATTGTAGTCGTATGAGGTCTACGTTAGTTCAGCATCCGACAACCAGGACAGGTTATTTGAGTCATAGGTCTACTATTTCAGCACCCCAACCAGACAGGTTATTAGTCTATAGCGAGTCTACTATTCAGCGCCACATCCAGGACGAGGTATTTAGTCTAGTAGGGTCTTACTATTTCGAGGCACACAACCAGACAGTTATTTGAGTCTATTTAGGTCTACTATTCAGCACCACAGTCCAGACGAGTTATTTAGTCGGTATAGGTCTACTATCAGGCACCACCATCGTACCAGACAGTTTATTTAGTCTATAGATCTTTACTATTCTAGCACCAAACATCCAGACAGTTATGTTAGTCTATAGGTCTACATATTCAGCCCACATCTCCAGGACAGTTGATTTAGGTCTAAGTAGGTGCTTAGCTATTCAGGCACCACATCCAGACATATTTAGTCAGTAGTAGGTCTACTATTCAGCACCACATCCGAGACAGTTTATTTCAGTCCTAGTTAGGACTCGTACGTATTTTCAGGCGCGACCACATCCGAGACAGTATATGTTAGTTCGTATAGGGTCTTCTACCTTATTCAGCACCACATCCAGGACGCAGTTATATTTAGTCTTATAGGTCATCTGATTCAGCACCACAACCAGACCACGTATTAGTCATAGTAGGTCTACTATTCAGCACACAACCAGACAGGTATTTAGTCTAATAGGCTCTGACTATTTCCAGCACCACCAATGCCAGGACAGTTATTTTAGTCTATAATGGTTCTACTATTCAGCCACCACATCCAGAGCAGTTATTTTAGTCTAAAATAGGTGGCTTACTATTCAGCACCACAACAGGACAGTTTATTAGTCTTGTAGGTCTTCACTATTCAGCACCACAAAATCCAGACAGTTCATTTAGTCTATAGCGTCTACGTATTCAGCACACAACCAGACAGTTATTTAGTCTATAGGTCTACTATTCAGCACCCAACAAGACCAGACAGTTAGTTTAGTTAGTCTATTGAGGTCTAGCTATTCAGCGCACCACAACCAGACAGTTATTTAGTCTATAGGTCTACTATTCAGCACCCAGGTTATTTTGAGTCTATAGTTCTACTATTCAGCACCACAACCGAGGACAGGGTATTTTGAGTCTGTAGGGTCTTACTATTCAGCACACAACCAGGGAACAGGTGATTGAGTCTGTAGGTTGTACTAGTTCAGCACCACAGACCGAGACAAGGTATTTAGTTCTATGAGGTCTACTATTCAGCACCAGCAAAGTGTATTTTAGTCGTATAGTCTACTATTCAGCACCACAACCAGACATAGTTATTTAGTCTGATAGGGTCTACTATTCAGGCACACAGGTCCAGACAAGTTATTGTTAGTCTATATGATTCTGACTGATGTCAGCACCTCAGTTATTTAGTCTATAGGGTCTACTATTCAAGCACCACAACCAGAACAGTTATTTAGTCTTAGTAGGCTCTACTAGTCAGGACAACGCACACTGCCAGACAGTTATTTAGTGCTAGTAGGTCTACTAGTTCAGCACCCACAACCAGACAGTTGATTTGGTCTATAGCGTTCTACTGAGTTCAGCCACATGCCAGTGATTATTTAGTCTATAAGGTCTACTAGTTCACACCACATCCAACAGTATTTAGTCTATAGCGTACTATTCAGCACCCCAACCAGACAGTTTGTTTAGTCTATAGGGTCTACTATTCAGCACCCACAGACCAGACGAGTTATTTAGTCTGTGAGGGTCTACTAATTCAGCACCCACACACCAGAACAGTTATTTAGGTCTATAAGGTCTACTATTCAGCACCCACCATCAGACAGTATTTAGCTAGGTCTACTTTAGCAATCCGCAGTATTAGTCTAGCTATTTGTCAGCACCACATCTCAGACAGCTTATTTAGTCTAATAGGTTCTACTATTAGAACACCAGACAGTATTGCTATACAGACACCGGCCACAGACGTTATTTTAGTCTGTATGGGTCTCACTATTCAGGCAACCACACCAGACAAGTTATTTAGTCTATAGGTCTTACTATTCAAGCACCCCAACCAGACAGTTATTGTTATAGGTTATTAGCACACAGGTTTCAGTCATAGGTCTACTATTACATAGACATATTGTCAGTACTATTCGCCACAACCAGGACCAGTTTATAGTCTATAGGGTCTGAGCTACAGCACCCAACATTCAGACAGTTATTTAGTCTATAGTGGTCTACTATATTCAGCACCACAATCCAGAACAGTATAAGTCGTATTAGGTCTGACTATTCAGCACACATCAGGACAGTTATTTAGTCTATAGGTCTACTACTTCAGCGACCACACCAGAATTATTAGTCTATAGGTTCTTACTATGTCAGCACCCCGACATCCAGACAGTTATTTTAGTCTAGTAGGGTCTAACTATTCAGCCACCCAGAGCTTATTTTAGTCTATTAGGTCTACTATTCGAGCACCACACCCAGACAGTTATGTAGTCTATAGGTATCTACTATTCAGCCCACAATCCAGACAGTTATTTAGTTCTATAGGTCTCACTTATTTCAGCCACCACAACCCAGGACAGTGTATTTAGTCTATTAGGTCTATATTCAGCACCACCACATCCAGACAGTTATTTAAGTCTATAGGTCTGACTTCAGCACCAATCCAGGATAGTTATTTAGTACTATAGGTCTACTATTCAGCCACCACATCCAGACGAGTTATTTAGTCTGATAGGTCTTACTATTCAGCCCAACCAGGACAGTTATTTAGTCTATAGGTCTACTATTCAGCCCACCACAGACAGAAGTTATATCTACTATTTCAGCCCCCAGACAGTTAGTTTATGCATATAGCGGTTCTACTGATGTCACGACCACATCCAGACAGTTATTTTAGTCTATAGGGTCGTTACTATTCAGCACCAAACAATCCAGACAAGTTATTTAGTCTATAGGTCTTACTATTTCAGCCAACCAGCGTAAATTGTATATACGGCTCTAACAGACCTAACAGTTAGTTTAGGTCTATTAGGTCTACTATTCAGCACCACCACACAGACAGTTTTTAGGTCTATAGGATCTTACTATTCAGCACCAAACCAAGACAGTTATTTAGTCTAGTAGGATTCTACTATTTGCAGCACACCCAACCAGACG
The DNA here is from genome assembly GCF_002910315.2 of Salvelinus sp. IW2-2015. Taxonomy (NCBI): domain Eukaryota; kingdom Metazoa; phylum Chordata; class Actinopteri; order Salmoniformes; family Salmonidae; genus Salvelinus; species Salvelinus sp. IW2-2015. The sequence goes on along the minus strand of NW_019946827.1, from coordinate 36,541 downwards.
AGTTATTGTAGCTATAGGTCTACTATTTCAGCACCCCAGCACCAGACAGTTATTTTGAGTCTTAGGTCCTTACCGTATTCAAGCACCCCACACCAGACAGTTTATTTAGTCTATAGGCTACTATGTCAGGCACCACACCAGCAAGTTATTTTAGTCTATAGGTCTACTTATTGCAGCACCCCAGACCAGACAGTTATTTAGTCTAGTAGTCTACTATTCAGCACGCACATCCAAGACAGTTATTTGAGTCTGTAGGGTCTACTATTTCAGGCACCACAACCAGACAGTTGATTGAGATACATAGGTCTACTATTCAGCACCCAACCAGACAGTTATTTAGTCTAATAGGTCTACATTCGAGCAACCACAACCAGACAGTCTATTTAGTTCTATAGGTCTACTATTCAGCCACCACAACCAGACAGTTATTTTTAGTCTATAGGTCTTACTATTCCAGCACACAACCAGACAGTTATTTAGTACTATAGGTCTACTATTCAGCACCCCACGTTTATTTAGGTCGTATAGGTCCTGACTATTCAGCACCAACAACCAGATCTCCCTCTG